>NC_142207.1:31972965-32125813 GCF_049639895.1 Pseudopodoces humilis | reverse complement strand
TCTTTGTGTCTCTACTACTTTTAAAAGCTATTTAAAAATGCTTTATTTAACAATTACTTGAATGAAATAAAGAATACTATGATTAGAATCAGGTAGGAAGAGGAGAAGATATTTGTTAATGGGAAAAGTAAAAGCTTTCTGCTAGTAAATATCTTACCAGCTCATGAGAGAAAATGGTGCAGAGAAGCTTTTTAAAAGGTCAGTGAGTTTGTATGAAATTGTTCTGTTCACATTGCTTTTAAAATTAAGTGTGCAAGGTGGAGATTAAAAGCTGTATGTTCAGTGGCTGGACCACCATTCAAAGCAGAAGTCAAACACTGGCCACAGGAAGAGAGTGAAAACTTTTGCTTCTTCCCACCACTTTTCCAGGAGCTGTTTTTCACAGCAGTAATTTCATATACACCTCCCTTGGCAAGGTATTTCCAAAAAGGAAGAAGTCTCTACGTAGAGAATGTACAGACACCATCAACATAATCTGTAAGTAATCTCCTGTAGTTAGTACTTGATATTTCCTAAAGGAATTCAGCCAGGGAAAACACGTAACTCATCTATGTCATGCTGTGGCACAGGGCTTTGCTGCTTTATTCCAGGTAAAAATCCCATTTTCCTTTCCTGCCAGAAAGGTGTTGGTCACCTGGCAGCCTGGGGTCACCTGGGGCTGGTTTTGGGGAGCATCCCTGGTTGTGGGATGAGATTGAAGCGATTCTTGCTCTCCATTTCAGCTGCTGCTCTAGGTTTGTATTTCCGTGCAGATGGATGCTGGATTGAGTTGCCCAAAGAAAGGTTTTATTTAAAAAAAGACATAAACCAATACTTCAACTGCTTTCTTAAAAAGATTGACCAGAATGATTTAAAAACCCAAAGGGATGACCACCATCCCAGCTTCTCTGCATCACTTGCTCACTTGTGATAACTGAGCTGGAAAGCCCAGTTCTAAGGTGGTGGGGATACAGTCATGAAAAAATGCTTCAAAAACCTCACAAACTCAGGATGCAGAAAAAAATTACTACAATCAACAGCTTTGTCTCACATTCTCAAGGAAAGAGTCCAAATAAAAGCAGGATACTGCTGAGCATTGATTCTTTTCCATGCATTTCCAGCCTTCTTTTTGAGGACACAAATTGTTTTTCAGTCTGCTAAAATCTGTATTTTTCTACTATTATTGTTAAGGCATTTTTCTAAACTGCAAGATTGCTAACAGCTGCAGCACCTGTAAAAATTTCATATCAACATTAAAGGTTTAGATTAGAAAAACCTTTTCTTTTCTTTGTATTAAAATCCCTTCCCTGAAAAATTAGTGTTTTTCTCCAGGTTGCAGGTATTGATTACTAGTGCTGTTATTTATTCATAATTAGAGGTACAAGAAAGCCATTTTTTAAAGCTTGAGCTAAAGCCTTCTGGCATTTTTATTTCAATGACTTTTCATAATAACCTTCATAAGCCTGTACATAGAGGTAGTGCACTTTTTAAAGAGCTGTAAAAAATCAAATGGGCCAAATTGGTATTAGTCTGATTTTCAAGTTATGGGCTAACCCACCTCAAAAATGTTGTGGCTGATACAGGAGTGCAGTCAGTCATTTTGCTGGGGCTTTGGACAGTCTCTATATGAAAATGCAGCTTTGATCACAACAGTATCTGCACAAACCCCAGTCAAGAACCAGCTTTGTTCTGATTTTTGATGCTAAAATTACAACTTTCTCTTCAGGAAAGTAATTATTTCTTTTTTTCCCCCCCCCCCACTTTCCTATATATACTTTTTTTTTTTTTAATGTTACATGAGAAAGACTCGAGCAGCCAAATATTAGAAAGATTAGAAAGAAGCAATTTGGCTTAGAAAGAACTATATAGATTGTGGAGAGTGACAGAAGCTGTCAGTATTGATTTTCTGCCACTTTTCTGTTTGACCTTTTGGATTGCAGCAGGCACTCTTAAGAGGATTTAGCTTGTACCAAATTAAAGATATCACAGAACAATTGCTGACTCATATTGTGGAAGCTGGCTGAGCTCTGCTGCCATCAGTGCAGGGCCATGGTCATTACTTGATTTAATGTGCTCTTGTAGATCAAGTTGTTTGAAAAGCTGCTTCTGAAAACAAGGTTGATAATGATAAATGGAGTTGCCATCTGCTTTGTTTTCACACACATGCATGTGTGTGTTTAAACATATTATTTTAAACTTCCTGATGTGAAATTTGACATGCAAAGTGATCAAAATACATACCAAAAACGCTGATAAAACAATGCTTTAAATACACATCTGTAAAAGCTTCTTTTGCATTGTTGAGGATGAAAATGGAACAAGAACCCTAAGTGCTTTGTCTTCATTTAACACCTCTTGGCAACAATTTGACATGAAACTTCAATGTGAGCATCCTCTTCTGAATACCCTTCCACCCTGTTTGGAGGAAATAAATTGCTTGTCTGGAGTAGTTCAAATACTTTAATCTCTTTTAATATTCATGAAGTATTTTGCCATATGATGGAATTCAGGTTGTAAAAATAGTTATTTTTTCACTGGATGCTCAAAATATATATAATAAATATGGAAAAATAGTAAGTAGGTGAATTCCTTTTAACTCCTAGCACAATTTTAAGAAGCAACATGTTAGCATGCAGTTTTTTTGTTTGGTAAACTGCGTGCTACATTAATGTATTTTAAAGTGGCACAGGAATATTGTGAATGCCTGTGCCGAGTGTTTCTTCTTAAAATAAAGATAAAATTAAAGTTATTTGTGTTCACTCTGCTGTTTTCATACTGAAACCCACGTGAAGACCACAGGGTGATGAGCTGTTGGAGTCAGCTGTTGCATGAGTGTAACTTTTGCAGGGCATCTTCTGCTGCCACGTGTGTGTGCATCTTAATCCATACGTGAATTGGCAAACCCATGTCACCCTCAATTAACAGAGGAGCAAAGGACTCAAGGGTTTATGTATATTCCAATAATGTAGGGCCTAATGGAAAAGAAAAGCAGGCTACACTTCGAGGATAATACTCACTAATGTTGTAGTAGCCACACTTAAATGTCAAGCCCAGAGGAGGTCAGCCTGTGCTGCAGTTGCTTGTTTGTGCCATGCTCTGCTGAAGAAAAAAGTCTGAGATCCAAAGTCTGAGATCCAAAGTCTGAGATCCAGGCTAAGATCCAAAGACCTTTAAGTTTTGGGCATACATATATTTTTGTCCACTCACCACTACTTAGCAGCACTGTTTCGAGCAGGCTGTGCTAAGCTCTGTGTCCAGACTGTCAGATTGTTTTTTTTACAAATAGCCATATTGTGTTGATATAAATTTTTTGTTGGTTTACTACTAACTGTAGCTAAGCTGGAGTGCTGTTCATGTGACTCCTGAATCAGCCTCTGTGCAGATAGATACTCTTGCTGTGTAACAAAAATGATTCTCAGGTTTAGAAGTGCTAATTTTGCATACATTCCACTGATGAGTCCTGCTGGGAAGCCTGTTGTGCAGCCACCAGTTTCCATGGCGTGGGGCATTTGTATGCTGTTTGTTTCTTCCAGGCAACTGGAGTTCATTTTGGGTGAAAAGAGACAATTTTTGGTGGGGCAGGTGTGGCTTAGGACCAAGAAAGAACTGAATAACGCAAGGATATGAAGTATTTGTGTGCAAGAAATTGTTTTCTGTTGCCAAATGCCTTGAGCTCACCACCAATGCTGGCATCTTCTCAGCATGCACTTGTGTCTAGTGTGTTGAGCCATTCTTTCTCCCCTACAGTCTTTTTTCCTGGTTCTGTCACAGGATCCTCGAGGCTCAAGGCCATGCTGCTGTAACTGAGCAGTCCACAGCCATTAAGCAACTTCTTTGTGAAGACTGAAAAGGAAAGATCTTTGAATCTTTATGGAAACTGAAAAGTGCAGGCTTGTTTTTTCCTACAGAGCACATGACATTAGGAGGCCTTGATTTTAGTTTTTGATCATTGCACTAATTCCTTTTGGAACTTATGCTTTTGTTATTGGCTTTGATTTCCCCTGTAAAAAAGGTTGGTTGCTCTTGGCCATCTCTCTCAGTTGTTCTGCATCTCATGCAACCTCCCTGTTGTTTCCTCATGGCTGGTGCTGGAGCTTAACTGGCTATATGAATTGATTCAGATTTTAAGTAAACATCTTTTTTTTCCCCCTATTTTTAACCTAGATCTGCTTTCTGGTTTGTTTAGATTAACGTGTGCTCCTGTAAACAAGCACTGAGCAGGAGCAGCCAGGCACAAAGAAGAGGCCTTGCTATTGAGGAGGAGGCACCTGCAAAGCATCACTTCAACTTCTGGGACCTCTAAAACTGTCTTTTTTATTCTTCAGAGTCCCAGAAGCAGAAGGAATCTATAGGCACTTCTCTATTAGAAATGGTTGGTGATGTGCATGGAATATTTGGAGTTTCAAACCGGACCTGATAGATTTTGCAATGTCCCTGTTTCTGGGAAAAGCCAAATCAAGTGGATTAGCTCTGCTCACAGAGGGTTTGTGGTTTAGCATCTCCTTCTCCAATAGCTGGTCTGAGCCCTGCAGTGTGTGACAGATTGGCAGAAATAGTCCCTCAGACTTCTCTCAGATCTCAGCCTCTAGTCTGGTCCTGAGCTTTTGTCAGTGTATATTGAAAATGTATTTAAAACCCAATTTCCTTGGCTGACAGCATGACAAGATGTCATTCCCTGCATTTTTGCTCAACTTCAGGGGCTTTTGACAGCGTTCAGTGCAGAAAAACAGGACAGGAAATGCGACAGTGTGACTCAGGGTGAGTCTAAATGTATCATTTCTGCTAAGGTGTGAGCTTAAGTGGGATATTTTTGTGGAAGCTCTGACTGTTTTGTGGATGCAGCTCATTTTCCCTGCAGCTCTCAGAATGCAGCTAATGGTCAGGGGCAGCTCTAGATGAGGAGCTGATGATGATGGGCTCTGCTGCATCTCCTCACCTTTGTCTCTCAGGCAGGACTGCTGGCATCACAGCCATTCCCAGCATGGCTCCTGGTGCTTTTCTAAGAATCCCCTTGGAAGTGGTGGCAGTGGTAATCACTTTTAGGTGTTTTCCATCAGTTTGTGTACGGATACTGGATGTCAGGCACTGGAGTTGGGCTGTCCTCGTGGCAGGGTTGGCTGCTTGCCTGAGTAAGTGGACAGCAAATAAATCTTTCTCGTGTCATTTCAGTTTCTCCCTGTCAGCTTCAGAAGTGTTTGCCTAACCATCTATCTTGACACATGGCTGTACCACAGTCCTTTGTTTTCTCCTAATCTTCTGATACAAAAATGAAAGGTATCAAATCAACATTTTTTTTCTTCTCCCCCGTGGCCAGGAGATGAAGTGAACTTCTTGCTTTTAGGCATGTATGAACCTTAGGTGGTATTTTCTCTTAAACTTCCATTGTCTTTTACTTTTATTGAAATTATTGACTATCAGCTATCCAGCTGTACAGCCTGAAGTCTTCAAAACAGAAGTATTAGCATTCATACGAAGTAGCTATTCTCATGAGTTGCATCTATTCATACAACTTCTTATACAGCTGAGGGTCACAACAATGATAAATGCTTTGTTTGCCATTTGTTTCTTACACAAAGAGTCAGACAAACTCATTAAAACTCATCAGGAAAAGATATTTGCCATGGGTTGCTGGCTACTGTATATAGCACAGATTGCAGTTTTTGCTTCAGCAGCAGCTGCACTTACTCCAATATCCTTTCTTTTCTCCTTATCTTTTTTTTTTTTTTTTTCCCAACCTGAGATAATTCAGAAGTTTGCAATATGTTTTATTATGTTTTCAGAGAGAAGGAAGAGCAGGTCCATCCCATCTCAAAGATGCTGTGTCTGAGGCTGCTACAAGGTCACTCCTAATTTAGCTAGCATAGATCTGCCAGGGTAAATCAGGACCCCTCTTCTCATTGTTTGGCAGCTTAAAAAAAAAATCTCAGAAATGAAGGAACAGGATCTTCAAAATCTCTTTGTGCATTTGCAAAGCACTGTTCTTACAGTCTCATTTCTCTTTGCCTTGGTAGCATTGCTGCCTTTTCACTTAGACCAAGCGTCCTCATCGAGCTCAAATACTGATTGTGAGTAGGATTTTGAATCAACTCAAGAGCAGAATAAACCTTTAGAAGGATTTTTTCAAGTACTGTTCTCTATGGCAAATTTAAACTTAATCCCATTTCCCATTAGGGCAAAGTTTTTCACTGGGTTTCTGAGTAAAAAGATTTATTTGCATTATTTAATGATGCCAAAAGGAGTGATGCTTTTTTTCTTTCTTTTCTATTTTCCTTTTCTTTTTTCTTTTTTTTTTCTTGTTTCTTTAGATGAAGTGTTCTGACTGTGATAACACTAATTTTAGGAAAATAAACATTTACTGCATCATATTGCATCAGAACACAAATCTTAAGCTCTTAATATTATATATTATAATATATAATATATCAAATCTTAATATTATATATTATAATAGATATTCATAATTGGACAACTGAAGGAGCTCAGGAGAGTAATTCCTAGTGGTTTTTGGGGTTTGAAGTGGTTGTGGGGACTTTTTTAACTAGAAGTTCCCACCCTGTACCATGTGTTCTGTTTAATAACCAGATGTCTGTGTAGGGCATGGTTCTTTCCAGTGGGATAAACCCATAGAGACCATCAGCTGCGTGCCAGAGGAGATTGGCCTGGTTTGCAGCCGGAATTGTTTCCTGTCCACATCCAGGACTTGTTGGGCTGACAAAAAGAGCTGCTCAGGAGTGTTTCAGAGGTACCCAGGGGTGTTTCAGAGGTGCCCAGGGGTGTTTCAGAGGTACCCAGGGGTGTTTCAGAGGTACCCAGGGGTGTTTCAGAGGTACCCAGGGGTGTTTCAGAGGTACCCAGGGGTGTTTCAGAGGTACCCAGGGGTGTTTCAGAGGTGTCCAGGAGTGTTTCAGAGCTACTCAAGAGTGTTTCAGAGCTGTCCAGGAGTGTTTCAGAGGTACCCAGAGCTGAGGTCTCTGTCTCAGTGGCTGGGCAGGTAAGTGCTCGTGGCACATAACTTAGGGCACGTAACGTAGGGCCAGTCGTGATGGATCCCCCAAGCTGTAAAAAGACAGTAAATTTGCATGAGAAGACTTAATGGTCTGGAAAGCCATAGTGAGGTGGCTACAGACAAAAAGGGTCTGTAAAGAAAAGTCACTGAGCCTGCTGTGGGGGTTTCCAGGAGCACTGAGTTCAGTGGGGCACCGTGTGCTCCTCGGTAGCTCCCAGCTATCACATTGGCTCTGAAAACATCATTGGTTGAATTTAAATATGGCCTGAAATGCCCTCAATAGGACAAATGTAATGCTTGAGTTTTTGAGACATTGTTTTGTGTTTAAATAACTACATATCAGATTTTTTAAAAGTAGAACAGATTGCAGTTTTAACCAGTCATGGATAAATTGTGTTCTTTAAGGGAATGAAATGAGACAATGAATTCATTGCCAATTATTTCAATTTGTGTATTATATTAATTTTGGCTTTCTTTAAAAAAAATTGAAAAATATAAACAAAAGCAGAAAAGAGAAAAAACAAAAAAAAAAAGCTTAGGAAAAAAAAAAAAAGCTTTGAAAGCTTAGAACAAAAAAAAAAACAACACTACAGAGGATCATGCTAAAAATCTTTCAGAAAAGAAAATGACAGTTAAGCATGACTAGCCAAAGCTAGGGAAGCTGAATGCAATAATCACCAAGAACTCTCATCCTTGAAAATATAAGTATGCAAAATTTCAGGTGTAAGTTGTACCCTAGGTCAATCACGTGCTCCAAATTAAATCTTTTTAATATAGGGTCAAATTTTCTGTTTCCCTGGTGCCTTGCCCAACTTTACTGGCAATTTTTCCTAGACCAAAAACTAACTTCACCAACTCATTAAAGCTTGATGAGCTCCAGAGCAGCTTTTTAATGCAAATTAATAGCAACCAGTCAATTGGCAGTCAGTTAACCTGTGGTA
Source organism: Pseudopodoces humilis (assembly GCF_049639895.1). Taxonomy (NCBI): domain Eukaryota; kingdom Metazoa; phylum Chordata; class Aves; order Passeriformes; family Paridae; genus Pseudopodoces; species Pseudopodoces humilis. The sequence goes on along the minus strand of NC_142207.1, from coordinate 32,117,887 downwards.
AAATAAATAAACAACTGGCCCTAACCCTGTCCTTTGCCCTTCCTCAGGTCCTGAAACGCTTATGAAAATGTGGTGATAACCCTTGGACTGAGGCACAAACACTGACATCTGTTCAGCACTCGGTGTTTATGCTCAAGAGGGGCTTTCAGTCCATCTCTAGGGCTGTGAGTTCTGCAGGGTTCAAAGGCACTTCATTTACCTCAGTGTGTCAGTGCAAGCATCAAACAGAGGAACTTGGTTTTCCCAAAGAGTCTAATTATGTTAGACACTCACCTGTCAATTGAATTAAGTCAAGTAGCTATAAAAATCTTCAGACATCTACATGCCTCCTATAAGGAAATTGAAAGCCAAAATGTTTTAAATCCCAGGATGTTTTAAAATCAAAATTCTGCTCTAATTAAAGTGAGTGACTTGACTGTTTAACGTGGAGGAGTAAAGGAGATGAATACCAGGCTACTTCTTCCCTTGCTTATCGTTAAGCAGTGATGAACATTCAGTGAAGAAGATAATATCTAGAGCTAAACCATCTTTCCTTTCTACAGCAAAGCCTCCTTCAGTTCCACTCTGTCAAAAGATTAGTGGTAGAGATGTGGTGGATAAATTTTTCTTCGATATAACTAGACCTGTGTTTTTCCATAAGCACTGATAAAGAGCTCCTCCATAATACAGCCTCCCAGGCAAAAATGTGTGGCCAGCACTCTCACCTTACAAGTGCCTGCTCTGCCTGAAAGCAGTTCTTATAAAGCACTAGAATAAATAAATAATTCTGCAGGCCTGTGCCCAACAGTTAGTTTTAATGGCAGAAAAAAACCAATCAAGTGATTTTATGAGACCCAGTTAAAAGTAATTATACACTATAAGTGCTTTGAGTGAGACAGACAAATCTGATAATGAATTGCTGCGTCATTGTAAGCTTCCTTTCCAGTTAATTCAGTCTCACCATTGCAGGACACTGTTCTGCGTTGCTCTGCTCTCCACTGAGTCCAGCTTTGGCCCTGTTCTCATCTGTCTCGCTCCATTTAGTGCAGGGGGTGTGGGATTCAGCTGTTTGCATCACTAGGTGTAGGGCTAGCAAATGTGGTGCTGCAAAAATCAGGATGGCTCTAGGAAGCAAACAGCACTAATGGGAATAAATTTTGCTATTTCATTCTAATTTCACTGTGTTATTTATCCTAATGCTAGGGTGTTTACCCAAACACAAAGTACTGTCTGTGTGTTTACTGGGAAGCTGAAAAACCAGTTTTATAATAATTTGCACGTCTTCAATAGCATTTTCAAGTACGCATTTTTAGCAGAATACTGATTAGCTCTCCTGTATGTAATAAGTGTTTTGGTAGGAACTGGCTGTCTGCAGGTAGTCTGGAAGAAAAAATAAAGGTAGTGTGGGTTTTTTTCGGCCTCCAGTGTTGAATTAGTATGGGATACCTCTCATTTTTGGGCCCATCCCCATCCAGTGCAGTGAAAAAGTGGGGTCACTGCTGGAAACACCTCTGCCCAAAAGGAGGGATCAAGGAAATAGTGTTTGTGGCCTTGTGAGTTGTAGTTATCACCTCCTACAACTAATGGGGAAGCTTCAGGTAAGGTAATCAGAAAGACCCAACAATATTCTTGGTAGTTATTTTCCCAGTCAGTTGTCAGTCTCCTCACTGAAACTCCCTCTGCACTGCTTGGAAATTAATTTGGCAGGATCAATGAGTAATTTGATCCATGTATTTAACTGCCTTTTGCTCTGGTCTCCCTGCCTTGATAAGGACAGGAACCTTATAAATAATTAGATTTGTTACCAGACTGTACTAATATTATTAATGTATTCTATTTTTTAATTTATTTCTTCATGTACATCAGTGGATGATGTATAGACTGCTTGCACGAGGAAAAAAAACTGCTATGCAAAGATATTAAAAAAATTCTATATACTAATACCAAGACTGATAGGAGATGTTAGTAAGTTGTACATTTTATTCCAGAAAATCTGATTCCTTGTGCTGTCTTTATAATACCAAGGAAATATACCAGAAATAAAGGAATCCTTTGTTAATTGTGCTCATGGATGTCACAGTTAATTAACTATTGGGAAGTGTGCTCTTAAGTTGCAACTGATATTTTTTATTTATTTTTGTAAAAATATAATTTTAGGGGTTTTTTTAATATAAATATAGCTAATGGGAGTTTTGCCAAATCAAGAGTATTAGTTTGATATTTTTATTTATTTTTTTCAATTTCTAAAATACAATTTTGCTTTTTAATTTTAGTTATTGCAACAGGAAAAAAAAATGCTTTAAATATTTTTTTCTGTGAAACAAGGTTACAGTGGAACATCTGTCAGGTCTAATGGGTGCTAATCCTGAGGATCAGACCAGAGCAGCTTAATCCTCTCTGGGATGACTATACCAGTAAATTATCCTGAAGAAGGGGTTTATTTCTGTAATACGCTTTGCTTTGCAGTGACTGCAGGCCTGACCCTTTTAAGTCTACAGTAAATGCAGAATAGCTTACTGCAATAAAAGGAGCTCACATTTATTGTAAAGTAAGAATATTCACACTAGTAATCACCGTGGAATAGATAATGTATTATAATTTCACCTTCTTCCTTTTTTTTTTTTTTTTTTTTTGGTACCTAGCTGACCTTTCTGCAGATAGTATGAGCTTGAAGTGCATGCCACAAAAATATCCCCTTGGCTGAGGCATCCAGTGAGCTCTCCAAAGTTATCTGTGCAAAGAGTTCAGCACTGCTGTGGCTTGCCTTTGTCTCTCTCTCTCTCTCCTGTAACGGGAGCACAAAGTCCAGTCTGGTTTGTGACAGCCCCTTTGTGAATAAAGCCTGCTTTTAATCCAATTTATCAGATGTTTGCAGTAGCATTTGCACAGGCTTAAGGCTTGGGAGGATGGAGAAGATGGATTTAGAGAAATAAAGCTAGCTGATAGATGGGATCACTTATTAGAGATCTTTCATATAAATTATGAAAAATAGCTACAGTGAATTATAGCTCTAGGCTTTCAGATAATATGCCTTTCAGGAAAAATATAATGAAACTAAGTGACACTCAGTTCTGAGTTTTATTACCAGGCTGAATCATAATTCAAAGTTCTTTTAAAACTTCCAGGATGGCCTGCAAATCTTGATGAAAATGAAACCAAGCTTGATGGTATTTAACCAGTTTAAGTGAGTTTCTTGGCTGCTACTTTTCTCCAGGAATATTCCTCTCCAGGAAGTTTCCAGGTTATTTCTGTCTGCAGTCCATTGCCCACTGCTCTCAAGGGCCAGGGACTGCAATTTTTTCCTGTCAGTTTTTGGGCAGTTATCCCTCATCAGCACGGACAGGGCTAGGGGAAGGTTCCTCTGCCAAGGCAGAATCGATAGTAAGAGCCCAGCAGGCAGAGAACCAGCAGCCTCTGCTCGCTTTCCAGTCTCTGCTCATCCTTGAAATCAGACTTTCCCCATTCCCAGTGCCAACCAGCAGCAGGAGCAGGTGACTCAGTCCCAACCCAGCCCAGGGGATCCCAGGGCGACAGAGGACCTCGTCTGTCGCCCTGGGACAGTCCTCTAATCCTGGACACATCCTTAAGGGGTTTTGTGTGTGTGCATGTGAAATACATGAGGCTGAAGTCTTGAGGTTTGTCTTGAGTGGCTGCTGCCCCTGGAGAAAGGGGAAATTTTTTTAAGTTGGATGATGTTTAGTAGCTGCATAGAAACATCTGCCAGCAAAATATTATACAGCAGCAAAGGGTGATAAAGGAGTTGTACAAAAGTGTTAGTTTAGTGCTACATCATGATTTTTGACAAAAAAACTGAAAAGGAGAGGGTAGAAAACAGAGACTCTAAATGGATTTGTGCATGGCACTGTGGTGTGGCATGTTCTTAGATCTTCTTTTGGAGACTATGGAAAGAGTAAGCAGAGGTGATGAGTGGCCTTGGTGTAAGGAATGCATGAATAAACCAGAACTGTGTCACTCAGGGAGCAATACCTGAGAGAAGGTGTGGTGGGGGTACATGGACTTAACAGTGACCTGGTCAAAGGGAATAAAAGTCTGTATTTATGGCCTTTTCCAATACGCAGCAGCTGAAACCAGCAGAATACAGGTGCAAAGCAAAGGGAATGGTGCTTAGTTAAGAGTCACTTTCCTTAGTTGTACAGACCAAAATCTTGCACAGGTTTAAAAGGTTGAACCAATACAGCCATTTACATGTTCCCAAGGTCAAACAGTTCTGGTTCTTGTCATTTACAAGTCCCTTCTCCATGCATGGTAGAGCCCCTTTATTGTATTCCATCCCATCTACTTACATTTAATTTAGATGTGTTGCCATTCTTTACTTACCTTTGAAACTGTGATGTACTATTGTAATGTAAATTTAACCCCATGCCCAAAAATAACCTAGCTGAAGGAATTTAGTGATAGAAACCCTGATATTCTTTGCAGTAAAGTTTTCCATGGAGTTCCATTGTCCCTGCCTCATTAATATGCATTGGCATGCCAAATCTAATTGCATTCAGGTTAGGTTTTGCTAGGAAAAAAGTATATTGTTTCAAAAATGGTGCTTTGTGTCAAGGACACCAACAGTGAAGTTACATAACTTTATTCAGGGTGTTTCACAACATTAGTAAATCTTACAAAAGTTTCCTTGAGGGTTAAAAAGATCTTTATGAAAAATTATTATTTAATTCACTGTTCTTGTCTTAGGAACCATCACATGGTGTCTCCTTATTTATTTTTTAATATATATATATATATATATATAAATATATGATGTTCAGTAGTATTCCAGAGTTCCAGTAATTCCCCCAAATTCAGATTTTTCTTTTTCATGTTTTAATAAACCCAAATTAAGTGTCCTCCCTTTGTAGATTACAAGATTTATTTTTAAAGTATTTCAAGGGAAACACTCCTTAGGGTCTTCATGCTATTTCCACTGCTGGCATCGTGGTAATACCTGAAGTGGTTTAAAACCTGTAATCTTTACTAGTTGGTACCAAGAGCTAAGTGCAGAGTTTCCAGGGGAAATTTCCACAGTGCATAAATGTATTTTCAAGTGTGAAGTACTGCTATTTCTTGAAATAAAATGCTAACTCACTTTGGATTTAAATGGAACAGATTTTATGAAACATCACTGTAGAAAAGTGTTAGGAATCTGTGAATTTGTCATGTGTCAGCCAATATTCAAAACACCACTCTGAAGTGACTTGTGTAATTCTATTAATGGACAAAATTTTGGTGAGGGAGTACTTCAGTTTGGGTATGAATCAACAGTGTTTGCTAGCAGTCCAATCATGCTGAAGTGTAGTTAAAGTGCTACTTTAAATAATAACTACTTTCTGGATATAATTTTAATTTTATGACTACTGTTCCTCTCTCCTGAGAATAAACAACACTGTTATGAATATATTCTGATCTGATAACATAAATTTTCCATTTTAAAGTCCCCAAAATATATTGGAAGTATATGAGTCGCCAGCTGTGCAAGCAAATACAGTCTTTTTCTCCCAATTAACTCAGTTTTGGATGTTCTGATTACAATATTACCTTTTATCTTAATCTACCTGAACCAAAGAACTCAGAGTGAGTAAGCTCTGAGAAACAAATCCGAGGGGTTTATTTTGTTAAGCAATATTTGACACGTTTGGGATTTTGGACTGAGATTGTGTCCCAGACTTGTCAAAAGCAGGAGCCACTGCACTGAGGTTATCCATGTTCAGTGTTTAACTGGTGTTACACTAATCTGACATGACAGACCATTTCCATGCTCTTTCACAACAGGCCACATTGCCATCAATGTATTTAGGGGATTAAAAAGTCTTGTATGTAAATTTTTCATAAATGATAAGCAGAGTTGTATGTGATGCATTGGTTAATGTATGGGTGTGTCCCGATATGGGATGACAAGCACAAAGTGATGAAGATATTAATTACATCTCAGCTGTGAAAATGTTCCTCATGTTTCATATGTACAGGCACCTAGTGGTTTCTTTAAATTTCTGGGTTTCTTTGTTTTGGTGTTTTGTTTTGTTTTTTTTATTTAGAAAACTTTCTTGCAAAAGCCTTATAGCTAAATAATTGCCATTTGTACCTTCATGCTTATTGTGCTTGAGTATATCACTGAGGAGCGAGGCTTGGATCAAAATGAACTTGAAAATAGCCTTCAGCATGATAAATATTTGTATTTAAATGGAACCCAGGGAAATCCTAGCCTCTGACAGAGCCCTGAAGGGGAGCTGGCAACTGTATAGCAAACTGAAGTGTGCAAATCTTCAGCCTAGCAGCAGATCCAGTAAATATGTGCAGTGTAACACAGCAAATATGGGCAGGCTTTTAGTTACAGAGGTATGTAAATGTTTACAAATATGATTAACTGCAGAGCACAAAATCCATTCTCAGCATCAAAGGCAAAACTAAAATTACTTTTTCCTGCCCCCCTCCAGGATTATGCTGAAAAGAAAAACACGATAGCAAAAGCTCTGGAAGATCTTAAAGCCAACTTCTACTGTGAACTCTGTGACAAGCAGTACTATAAACACCAGGAGTTTGACAATCACATTAACTCTTATGATCATGCTCACAAACAGGTAAGAGAAATCTGCTCAGTGCTTCAACTTAGTTTCAGATAGAATAATTAGATAAGCTGTGCTTCAGATGGGCTGGGAAATCACAGCTGAGTTGTCCTCAGATGCAGATTCTGGAAAGCAGAATACGCTGTTTTCTTGGGAACAAATCTTACCGTGGAGATTTTGCAGTCAAAAATTCTGAGGTGGGAAGAAAGAGAAATTTGAACAGTTTAATCGTGAAGAGGAACAGGGAATGATGAATAATAATGAATAATGTGATTAAAATTGTAAATGTGTAATTTCCTTCTTAGGAGTTTAATTTTTCACAGAAATGCTGTGGTGTACTTCAGACGCGACTCACCGCGAAACATTTGTTGCAACAGATGTGCATAAGAAACTTGACATGCTTTTTGGTAAACTTCTTTTTTAGTGCAGGTACAGCTCTGAAACAGGCTATGACTGCTTAAATTAGTGCAGGTACGGTTCTGAAATGAGCTATGATTTTATTTCAATGCACTGTATTAAAGGCTGTCAATGGAAGGATTCTGTGTTTTAGCTTTAAAGCGTCGGTATTTGGGTTTCTATCACTACATGGTATCACTTTAGCTCCAAGTTTTGTGTCTGACTTTGGTGAGATAAAAGCAGTACTTCCACAGAATGAGAGAGGCAATGCATCCCAGGGCAACGCCCTGATCTGCAGAGGGGTTACATCTATTTATTTCAAAAGGAAAGACAGTGCATCTTGATTCCCATGAACATATATGTAATGATAACATAAAGATATGTAATAACTGTACAGAAAATTCCTACATAGGCCACTTAGCTGGTAATTATTCTGTACCTTTTCTGTTTTTTTATCTGGTGAAATCATACAGTTGTGTATATGGATTGATTTCTTTTCATTCTAATTGAATCTCCCTTTTTCCTGTTATTCTGCTCAGGTATAGCACAATATATACATGTTTTATATCTGTATTACATAGAATAATGATTTGCTTTTCTTTTCTTTAGCACTCATCCCTGTAATATTTCTCTCTCTCTCTCTCTCTCACTGGTATTTTTATTCAGCCCATAATTTACACTGTCAGTATGAGTGTTAGGTTTATTTTGGGGAACTGTGAAGATGTGGACCTCAGCAGCAGCAGCAGCAACCTGTGAGAAGCTGGAGGGAAAGATCCATATTAGATAAGAAATTAGCAGGTAGCTTCATTGCATCCTGTATGTTTATTATGAGTTTTAGTTAAAGTACAGCTGGAACTGATTCTTTAGGTGTTATATTCACACAGCAGCATGCCATTGATGGACAACAGGAAAAGAGAAGTTATGAGCAGAGTCTTCCCCACTTGACCTCACTTAGGATTTATATTTAATAATTTTTAGTGCTGTGAGCACTTTGAAATAATGAGAACCTGAAGGCTCCAGTCCTTGTTCATCTACTAAGTATTGATGAAAAATTGATTTTGAAGCTGAGGTCAGGTGTGACACTGAGTAGGAAGTTTTTTCTGGTGTTTCACATGGTAATTCTTGTTTTCTCATGGTTTTGGGCAGGAGAGGGTGGGCACTGTACCAGCCTCTGCTGGAGCATGGCAGATCCTGCCTCTCCATCTTTTCTGCAGGGGATCTGTGTGTCTGTGTTTACATGTGGCTCTGTGGATGTGTTTGGTGACACATCTTCTTCCTCTGTTTGACATTCACAAGTCTAATCTCCCTGCTAGGAAACAGAAAAAAAAAAACAACACAGTTTTCAAGTAGAAGAAATTGCATGGATGCTTGTTTGGCCAAAGAAAAAATTTTCAGTAATGTTACTGTCAAATAAAACTGTTAATTCCTAAGATAAAACATTGGGTTTAATTCTCCTGGAATATGTTTTTTTGTGGTGGCTTCTATTAGTGCTACGAAGAAAAAACATTCCTCTTCCCATATTTTGTGTGTAAAAGGGGGGAAGGCAGCATATGCTGCAGCAGAGGCTCACTCTGATTTGCTCTGTTTTCGAGAACTTCACACCAAATGCTTTTTTTGGGTGGTTTTAATAAGTTTGCTGAAGACATGTGCAGGTGCTACTGTTGAATGCTCTGATTTTGTCCTGAGACTTCCTATGTCAGTGGCAGAAGTTCTCCAGCAGTTCAGTAGAGGTGAGAGGAGCTAGTAATCTGTCTTTGGATTTTGCTTATTTTTTTTTCTTTTAATTATTTTTTTAATTTTTTAAAAATTTTTTTTTCTTCTATCACACCTTTCTACAACAATGGGCAAGTAAGGGGAAGCACTCAGTACAAAGAGTTTCCCACTACCCAAGGACAGTTGTAAGCCACTCTGGTTTCAGTGATCCCAGCACCTGGGAGTGGTTTCTGTATGATCAAATGGATGAAAGCTCTGCCTAAACCTGAGTTCATCCTGGCTTTTCTGAAAAGCCATAGTTAATCCAAATTGTGCAGTCTGTTATTACACCATCTAAGCCATGGGAGGGTTTGGCAGAGAAAATGTTCCCGAGAGCTCCTGTACCTCAGTTCTATTGTAGAAGAATTTCTTTCCATCCATTCAAATGTTGCTAGCACACAAAATTTACAGGATTTAAACCAGGAGATATATTATGTGGGTTTTCTCCACTGGCTGGGAGGCTGTCAGGTGGTGATTGTGTTTTGATTTGCTGTGTCTTAACAGCTTCTGAGCACCCACTCTGAGATAGTGTGAGCACCTTCTGAGCAGTCCAGGAAGAAAGCACAGGACTAGGGTAAACCCAGTTTTATTTCCTAGAACCTGAAGGAGTTTAGTGTCTCAAGAGCCTCACTGCTTCTGTTACTGTTTTCCTGTTCTTAGCTTTTACAATATTGTTTGGAGAGCATATCTGTAGCCTTTATGAAATACTCCAGGAACAGCAACTTGCAAGCTGTCAGTGGTAACAGAGAAAAATGAACTCTCTGCTTTGCTTTGAAAGCCTAGAAAAAGAGAAAAAAACAAAACCAAACCCTAACAAAATAAAATGCTGGTGTGTTTAATAGCAGCAATGTTCTGAGTGCAATACAGAAAGATGAGCAACTGCTATTATTTCATATAGCAATGAGGGAATTGCTATTTGCTAATGATGGCCTAAACCCACAGAAGGTGGGATTTGAGACCCAGGCCAGGGCTTTGAAAACACATGTATGACTCCATGCAGCGTTTCCTACACCTCTGGAAGGAGCTCTGTGAGGGGTTGGAAGGCCCTGCCTGCTGTCCTTGCGATGCTGTGGGTTTGATAACGCTGCTCTGGGTGAGTGACCTTCAGCTCAGAGCTGCTCTGTGAGTTGTGCTGGCCTGGTGAAGAAATCTGCAGCACACAGCTCGGTCCCCTGGGCCAGACACTCCTCCAGAGACTTGTGTCACCACAGGGACAAAGAGGGGTTTGAAAGTCTCCATCCCAGAACTTCTGGTTAATCACCCGATGCCACGGCAGCACACTCCAGCTTGGTTTGCCCTCCCAGGAGGAATATTCCAAACACCAAACAACAACAATAATAGAGAAAGCTGTGATGAAAAAGAAGTAGCCCTAATGTATTTGCATCTACAGATGAAAATACAATCAATTAAGTAAATTGTGAGCAGGAATTTTTCCCCACAGAATCTGAGGTCATTTCTCAAACTGTTTCTGTCTGGATGAAAATGATCTCTGTGCTCTACAAATGTATCTTTTTAAAATTGTACTCGGGGAATAACGCACAAATTATGCAGGAAAACTAAGTTAGTAGATGTCCCCTTTCCCTATTCCAGACACAGATCTCTCCTGTCCACATTTTTCTCCTCTCTTTACATCTTTCTATTTGCACATTCTTTTGACATCAGTGCCAAATAAGCTGGAGATAATCTCTATTCACATCAGAAAATATCAATCTCTAATCAGCCAAAAGTCCAAACTTGACTAATGTTCATGTGTTTGAATAAATATTTTGTGGAATATGGGTGGAGAACAAGAAATTTGGAAGTGGAAAGGTGTGATTAGACATAATAATAATATAACCCCCATCCTTTTACTAAATCTGTACCTCCTATGAGTTACAAGGCATGTAAGGTATAAATTAAGAGCAATACAGCACATTTGGGATGCCACTACTCCCAGCAAAGATAATTGGATGTTAGCAGTTGTTTGAGCCTGCAATTTAAACACAAAGCAACGAATCCTTGCAGTCATCATTGCAGCTCTTTGTAAGAGCTCTCATTGCAGAGTCATCCCCTCTGAAAAAGAAAAACCCCATCTCTTCTCCTTGGCTGGCACCTGCAGAGGGTGCACTGCACTGCATCTGCAGCTCCTGGCACAGCCCAAGAGTTTGCATCTGTTTGCAGGGAAATGGCACCAGTGCTGGGAAAGTTACACACTTGGTAAAAGTGTTAAATTGGCTCTTTGCTGAGAGCCAGAAGTATTTTATGCTGTGTTTTTTCAGGCCTGCTTTTTTGCAGGTTAGCTCCCCGTGGAGCTGTGGGAATTGGAGTGGGCCAGAGGCAACACATGCAGTTTTTGAAATGCAGAAATAACGACTCCCAAAAAATACCCATTGTCTTCTAGGGCACTGTGTCCAGAGCTTTGGTGTAGTGCAGGATAAAAACTGAGGAACTTCAAGAATTTTCCTGAAGATTTGCTTAATGAGCAAAAAGGAAAAGGTGGTGCACTGCATGTCAGATTTCAGGCATGTAGGCATTTAATAAGAGATTTTATAAAGTACCTCTGCTGTTCTGGGATGAGGGAAGTGCCTGTACCTTGCATGAGGGAGGGGTGGCTGCATTTCTGCAGGGAGGATGAGGAAGGGCAGCAGGATGCAGGTGCAGTGCCAGCTGCTCCACCCTCCTGGGGAGAGCGTGAGCCTGGCACTGGATGGAGCTCCCAGTGCCATCTTTTTGCATTCCTTGCAAGTGAAAATAATTATTTGTGATACATTTCAGTATTTCTCTTATTTTTTTTTTTCTTTGAGGCTACGTGGCTTCTTATTTTTATATAAGTGACTTTGTTATTTTTAATATAACAGGTCTTTTGCAGCTGAATTTTCTGGAATGAAGAAATCATATATTCCTTATCTTACTTTATCATGTTTCTTATGTTAGAGTTATGTTATACATCTTATGTTACACATCTTGGTGTGTCCTCGTGGGCAGGCAGTCTTAACTACCCAAGCACAGAAGAAATTTAAACATTTGTGTTTGAATCGATCTTGTGAAGTCCTTTCTTACTTTTACTGCTATCTCAGGATGTAACTTAGCATGTCTTTCTGTTATTTCCTTTTTCTCCCTCAGGAAAACATCCTCATCTTTGTAGCCTTTTTTGATATTAAGGGAACACAAACAAATGTTCAGCTGTGCATTCATATACATAAATGTTTTTGTAATGCACATACAACCCTGAAATGAGCCCCCCCTCTCCCAAACACACTCTGTTCTATCACCGTATTTCAGGTTGGTTTGTCTTTTTTTCCATTCAGATTGCATTATTTAGAGATCTTTTGTGGTTGGATTGGGGGTTCTTTGGGGTTTTTGAGTTGGTTTTTTTTTTGGTGATAATTTTCCTTTTAAGTTTTAAGCACTTGTGCTGGCATTAATGCTAATAAGGGTCATCAGCAGGTCTATTAATTATAGCTGAGCGCTGCTGGGAGCACTGGAGCTGAGCCTTGTGATAGACTTGATGCTTCCTTTGTCAAGTCCTTTAAATAATAAAAACAAGCAAAAAGCCTTCTGCTGTTCCTGTGAAGAGGTGTCATGTGGCAGAAGAGCCAACATGATAGGAGCCCACTCTGCCAGGAGGGAGGGAGCCAGAGTGAGGGTCTCACCCTCTGGGATACGGGATGTGTCCGGGTCGTGGCCCCAAGGGGAGCATTTTTGGGAGGACGGGCTGCCCTGCTGGGGGTCACCCCTGCTGCCACATGTTGGGGGGTTTGGGGTCTGGCTTGGTGTGGGCAGAGAGAAGAAAATCAGCAGGAACTGGGAGGTTCAGGAAAAGAGGATGTGCAGTTGTGTTGGGGCACAAGGTGTGGCTGGTCTGTTTGTAACGTGTCTGCAGTGGAAGGCTGCCAGTGGGAGTCTTTGTTCCACTTTACAGAATGCATTTTAAAATTAAATAGATAAGTTCTGTTCTTTAGGAATATTTCAGTATATTCAGGGAGAAGCTTCACACACTTTCCTGGATGAAGGAAAAAAAACTATTTGTTTTCCTTCCAGTTTTTTTTATTTTACCTATGAAATTTAAACCCAGCGTTTGGCTTCTTGGTGGGTATCAGTGCAACAGAGTAGTTAGACATTCTTTAGCTCAAAACTTGTACTGATGGGTTAGATGAGGATTTTTTTGAGTGAAGTATTAATCCTGCAAAATCCAATTTTGTTGCCAATGAGTGCTCTGTTTTCTCATTACCAAAACAAAAAAAAAAAAGACATATCACTATGTCCCTGCCATAGTAATTACAAGAGAAAAGATACTGTGTAACTTTTTCTGTTTTCGTGTTTGGGAAATTCGATTCCGTAATAATGTTTGATTAACTAATTGACTTACTTTTTTTTTCTGAAGAAGTGTTTTTAGAGCAAACACAGTTATATTAGAGGAGTAGATACCCCATCTGTCCCAGTAATAGCCTGCAAACAGAATATTAACCCCATGCACTGACACTGCTGATTCCATGAGGAGCCTGTTCTTTACTGCAGGAGGAGCCTTACCCCGTGGCAACCCTTCCTCAGATAAGAAGCTTAGTATTTGTCCTAAGTTATTTATTATTTTTTTTTCTGGTTATGAGTTATTGCAGCTCTCTAATTTCTGTCCTTTTAGATATCCAGATCAGCCTGGTAACCTGATAAATCACTAACATTAAATTTCCATGCAAAATAATTAGTTTTTTTTTCAACTGCACATTGCTCATTTCTTACTATTTTCCAAATCTAGATTGTCACTTTGGTGAGGGAAAAAAAAATTACAGCACCAATGCAAACTGGGAGGGGAGTAAGGGACAAGAGGAAGCACTGTTTATTCCAAACATCCTGCATGTTCCTGTCCCTGGCATGCATTTATACTGCTGTGTGGTTCATCCTTTTATTTAAAACTCTAATCATATATTTCAGTCCAACTTGGTCTTTTTAAATCAGTTCATGAAAATTTCTGCATGCAAGTTAGCAGAACTTGGGGCCAATTTTAAATTTTGATTTACCGTATCAGGACCTATCAGGTTCCTGCTGTTTGGTCAACACTATTGCAAAAGAAAAGATTTTTTTCTGTTCATCAGTAAGATAAGAATGGACACAATAATTAGGACTTGAAGATAGGAAAAATACAGTTTTTTAATTCATGATTCTGAGGCATTGTGTGCATCGTAATGCATCTTTTGACATACGGTGTTTGGATGGGGAGAAATGATTAAAATCTTGTACAAGCATGGAGATCAGATGATGGTTTACCTACCAGTCAGGCAATAGATCAGCTAAGCAATTACCTACAAGAGAAATACTGCTTCTTATTTTCCTTTCTGCTTTAACAGAGTCAGTCTTCCACAATTAATTTAAACTTCATTATGGCTGCAAAATTCAAACCAATCAGCAGAATACCTCTTCTGCAGTTTTCAGAAATTCTAGATGCAGTTCCACTGCTGTCCTGAAAGTAATCAAGGAGATGGTAGATTAACTGTAAGTAATGAATAATATGAAAAGCATTTTGTTACTCCATGATTTTGAGCTGTCAAGTGATTAAAAAGAAAGCAAAGGAAAAACTAATACATTCCTAGCAGTAATTCTGACCCCTCAAGGTGAATAATTTCTTACAAGATGATCTAATTAGCTGAAATGATTAAGTGGTGTATGTCAGTGGTTAGTACTCTATGCCTGATCCTGCAAAAGCCATCTTGCAGTTTCCTATTTGCTAGCAAAAAGGAGTTTCAGGGTATTTTTTTTGCCCTCTGGGAGCTCTGCTAGTATTCTCCTTCATGCCCTGCAGTTTGTGCATGCTGGTTTCCGTGTGAGATCTCTCATTCTTTGGGGAGAACTGAGCAACCTTTTCAGTACAGACCGCAGTCATTCCTAGGGTAACTACTGCAGCCTTTGCTGATCCTTGCAAAATCAACCCTCCATTCAGCTCAAAAAAAGCTTGTTCTTTTTTTAGTGGTAGCTCTGACCTGTTGCAGCTTCGTGCTGCAATCAGCGCTGCCTTTTGAGGGGAGATGTGACAAGGCAAACCAACTACATGGAAGTGAGAGTGTTTTTCTCAGGAGCCATGGCCCTGCTCATCCTGCAGCTGGGGACAGAGGGACAGAGGGACAGAGGGACCTCTTGGGGCCAGGGGTGAGCTCAAGGTCCACTGAGGGAAAGGCTGTAAGCCTTGGGCAGGCATGAGCCCTGGGGTTTTATTAGGCACAGTAATGCTGCTCTAGAAACAGTCATTACTTTTGTTCTGGATATTTTAATTTATTTAAAATTTATTAAAATTTATCTTATCATCATTTAATAATTTTATTTTATTTTTATTTAAAATTTATTAATTTATTCAGTTAAAGAAGTGTCTTCAAGCTGCTAAAGCGATCTAGGATTGCTCAGTGGAGGTTAAAACATGAACTCATGGTTTTCTTCTCTTTTTTTTCCCCATGCAGTCAGCACAGCCTTGGCTGCAGAGCCTCTGCTGGTTGGCTCTTGTTTCAGTTTATTATTATTATTAATTAGTGCTCCAACTACAGCAAGGGTCTGAGTGGCTTCTGAATTGAAGCTTTCCCCACCCTCACAGTGCAAAGGATGAAATAGGAAAGGCCTAAATACGGTGAGCATTTGAAGGGACAGATGAGGTGGGCAGGAGTGTGTCTGTTTTGTTTTTGGCACACAGGCAGGAGCCATGCTTTGAGAACATTTCAAGAGTCAATGAAAAGGAAAGTTAGGAATGTGCCCCTGCCTTATCCTGCTTGTGTTTTGGATTGGCTGAGGCTTTTCCTTCATTTCAAGGATCCCACACACTTTTTCCAGTCATACCTCCTGGTTCTCTGTGTGTTTTCACCCAGTCTTGTTCATGACAAACATCCTTGGCCAAACCTGAATGGTTCTGTAAAGGACTTCTCCCTTTCTTCCAAAGTCTCCATGTGTGGCAGAGGAGAGTGGTTAGCATCACACAGTTGAAAGTGTGATAAAAGTCTGATTGATAGGGTGTCTTTTGGTTGAATGATTGTTAAAAGATTTTTAAGGCATTCAATCTGCAGAAGACCATATAAATACAAGCACTGTACGTGGCAGCCTCCCTCTTGGAGAAATCCTTCTTTCCTTGAATTGTCTGTTCCAACAGTAGCTTGCATCTTTTCTTAAATTAGAACTGGCAAGAGACCCATGGTATACTGTAATATAAATTATAAATTACATTAATTCAAGTTCATTCATGATTAATGCAACTACTTTTAAATGCCTGGCTTCCCTGATAGCACTTACTGTTGTTGTCTTGGTGTGCACTCTTGATATACATAACGATAACAAGGGAGGACACAAGTAAGCCCTGTACCTGTACCTCACCTTCCCTTTTCCAGCAGTGAAATTCAATAAAATTGAAAAAAAAAAAAATTCATAAAAACTTTTTTAATGCTGATTTTTTTAAACATTATTTAAAACTATTTTTTTAATTTTTAGCTTTAAATTTTACAGCTGTTAAGTGCTTGCTTGCACTGTCACGTGTATGCCACATCTGGTACAGGATCTCATTGTGCTACATGATTTATAACTACAGAGAGACATATCTTGCTTCTTACAAATTGCTGGTAATGAGAGCTGGAAACCAAGCAGGAGACTGCCAGCGATGGGGTTACAGCAGCAGCAGAGGTTAGGGGTCATTATTGCAGGCTTCCTTAACACTCACAAAGGGGAAAAATTAGAAAAAAAAAAACCAAAATAGGGGAATGAAGCATTAAAATGGTGCTTATCAAAGTCACTCTTAGTTGTTTTCACTGTCTTTGCTAAGTCAGGCTTAGGCTGTCAGGAATGGTTCTCCTGTTTTGTGAGACAGAGCCTGCTGCCACCTCTTCTTCTCTCTCATCTCTTCACAGTCCCACTTCTCAGCCCCAGCAGGAGGCTTTTCTTCTCTGCCATTTCAAGACTCATTTCTTGCTTAATGAATCCTTCTTTTCCCTTTTGTTTGGAGGAGAGTACAGCACATGCTGCTGATGCATTACTTCATATTCTTCCCTCCCTTCTGCCCACAGTTTTGCATTTCTGAGGAATACCTAATTAGTACGCTTTGCATCAGCCTAACGCATAGAGTTGGTTAAAAATTATGGATTGTATAATGAGAAATACATTAAAAACATAATCTAAGATAAATTTTATAGTCTAGGTGTGAGCTTTATGTGCTCACTGAGTAAGAACATGTTTGAGTTCCAGCCTGTCTCACATCTGCTTTGCCTGTAAGGGTGACACCTGGTCACTGAGCGCTTGGTGTTTGCCTGGGAGCTCTAGTCTGAGTTACTCCTTTGTGACCAACACCTTCAAGTGGCCAGACCCAAGATAACTGAGTTCAGCTGGGATCAAAAAGAGCAAAAACAAAAAAATAAAAGTTTCTGAGGGGCAGGTGAAATCACTGGGGGATTAGCAGCTAAAAGAAGTACTCTGCAGGGAATATTTACAAGGAGACTTTTTGTGTGCTCAGATGCTTAAAAGTAGGTCAGGCCAGAAGCAGATGTCCATCCATCCCATGCCAAAAGTCCTTCAAGGCATATGTTATATACCCGAGGATATTTTAGGATGCTTTTGCTTTTTTCCTAAACTAAATCAAAAAAACTCAAACTCAGAGTGAGGAGGAGTGACTGTACAAGCAAAGCTTTCATTACAATGAGCAATGAGTGATGGTGGGAGCTGGGCAGCCTTAAAATGGCTTAAAATGATGATGATGATGATGATGTGGGGGTTTATTTTACTTAAATAATGCTAGATAATGTCTTAAATGACAGCTAATCTTTTTCAAATGTCTCTGCGGGTGGCAGGTTTTCTTTCCAAGCGCCGTTTGGGTATCTTGCTTTGGCTCTGCACACCTGCCTGGCTGTGAACAAAGGGAAGCTAGAATAGCTAATGACTCATCCCTGCCTCCTTTAACAGGAAGATCAACAAGGCAAAAATAGTGTTGTATCATTTTCTTTAAGCAATAGAGAAAATACTGCGTATTAAAAAAAGTGCTGGGTCTGGAAGCTTCTCATTGCCTCAGCATAAGACATCTAAAAATCCATGTGTGTGTCCCTGTTGGAGAACAGCTTCACAGGCTGCTCATTGGGCCCCAGAATGGGCCAAAATGGGCTCCTTTGCAAATCCCTCCAGCTGCCATCTGATATCTTGGAGATACTTGACCTGTTATTTATTGTTAAGGCAACTAAGAATATCAAGGTTCAAGCAGTGTCCCTATTTTCTTGGTCCACTGCAGAAGGTGAGCGATTCTGCAGCTGAAGAAAACCCAGTTCTTGTTCTGATTTTTTTTTGTTTGTTTGTTTTGGTTTGGGTTTTTCTGTTAGGTTTTTCGAGTTTTTTTGTTTGTTTGTTTGTTGTTTTGTTTGTTAAGTAAAGAAGTAAAGAAAAGCAGAAGCAATTTCCAAGCTGAGCTGACTCTTGGGGTGAGGCTGACACAAGCAATTGAATGGCTGTGCATGCTGTGCCAGGTCTGGATTTGATGGGGAGCCAGAGCAAGGGGAACAAGGGTGGCTGGGAGGGAGCAGTGCCCTGCCTGGCCTCACTTTTGTGGAGGGGAGAGCTCTTCTTCCCATGGGAAGTGGCTCCAGGCCTGCCACAGCTGCCCTGGGTAGGTGCCTATCACTCCCTGGATTTTTTGAAGCTGGAGGATGTAAGGAAGTGGGACGGCATCCCCTCCTGAGCTCTTCAAGCTCTCATTCACCTGTGTGCAGTTTGGAAAAACAAGAAATAAATCAGTAAACCCCACAGAGCTCATAATAAAAAACCTTAAAATATTAGTCACTTCGAGGAGCACTGATGATTTCTGGGGAGTAAACTGCCTGGTATACTGCTAAGGAAAATATTTTCTTGCACATTTGTAACTGCTGTCATTGACAGTAAAATTGCTTGAAATATAAAATAATGGTAGTGTGTTGCCTACCATGACAGGAACTGTAAGAGGTTTTGACCTTTAGTAGGCTTTAATGGGTGCTCTACAGAGGAACCAACACTTCCATTTATTAACTTGTAATTGTCCTAAATAAATCCTGCTTTCTCCCCGTCTAGTGGAATGACGCCTAGGGTATGTTAATTGTGCTGGCTCTTCTCCAGGCCTGACACCTTGACAGCTCTTGTCAGCTCTTAAAAGTTATTCCCCTATGAAAACTATACTAGTTATTCTCCCATAATGGCCTTGCCAGTCATCTCTTCTGTGTTTTTTAATTCTGACATCAAAGTTTGCACTTAACGCTGACCCCTGACAGGAGAGCGTTCTCTAATGACGAGCAGTAGGTCAGTGCTCCCTGTTTTGGAGGAATGTAAAAAAAAATTAAATCCAGCACATTGGATTTAGCAAGTGTACACCTGGGACTCCTGCTTTACCAAGGCTCAGGTATTTGCTCTTCATTAAGGAAATGAGGTTGTACAGTAAACTGATTTATTAGCTGTACCACCCAGTGCTCTAATCTCATCAAATCTCACACTGTGCAGGACTAGAGCATCTCATAATTTCTAAAAAAAGGCTGCTAATTAACATTTATGTGCTCCAGGACATGGTGGTGCTGAGACTGGTGGCACATTTTCCTTGTAGTTGGCACTGGAGCAATATAATTGTGCTGATGGAGTTGCTGCCTTAGAGATGTGAACCCGAGACCTTGACCACCACGGTAATTGCAGTTCCCAGGCTGCTTACCAAGGAGAGAGGGTTGTAGCTCCAGCTGTGCACTGGCCAAAATCTAGGCAGGTATTTAGATCACCTCACATTAACACCCCCTGCAGCTTCAGAATTTTTCTCTTCCCATCTTTGGTGCAATTGCTGTGTCAGAGAGCTGCCACTGTCTGAGCCCTGAGCAGTTGTGTTCCATTGATGGTACAGGGCACTCTTCAACCCCAGTGCCTGGAAGAGAATAAATCCCCCCACTGTAACACTGTAGAATTGATTCTGACTGCAATTACAGGTTTAGGGTAAGGAAAACTACTACTGTCTGTATTTGAGTGCTTGAGGCACCAGAAATCACTGTTTCTGCGTTTGGGTTACGTGTCAGCAGATGAACAGTGCTAATCAGATCACACTGAAGAGAGCACAAGGTAAAGGCAATGCTTCTCCTTCCACTTGCTGAAAGTGGAGTAGCAGAATATAATTTGGGATGGTTTGATGTGTTTTGATGGAGGGTTTTGTTGTTTTCTTCTGATGACTTCTCTAACATGCTCTAGAATCGAAGTTTTTCTTCCTGTGACTTGGAAAATGGTGAAGTTGCAATAATGTGGGGATCAGACAGTAACTAAGAGAGGCAAATAAACTATTGCTCTTCAGTACCTTGACTCTGTTAAGATGGTGTAATTAATGGTTTCACAGTGTTCAGGATCCTCAAGAGTGAAAGGCAAAACTGTGAAAATCAGTAGTAACTAGAATTTGCTTTTCATATTCTCGCTGGGCTGAGCCTGCAAAACCAAGCTGCCAAGTCTGGCTTCCCAAATTGCCAGGGCCAGAAACACCAGTTCTTAGCAAATATGACTGTCACCCCAGGTTCTCCCACTCCTTTCAGTATTAAGATAGAGAAATGAAAGACTTTTCCATCATAAACCCAGTTCAGAGGGCCATTACGACAGATCAGAAATAGCTGAGGAGCTGCACAAGCGAAGAAGGATCAACTATTTTAAATTTGAATAAAAAGTAACATGACTGAGTCTTTCCTGAATGTCACATCCTGTTGGCCATTTGCTGGTGGAAGACAGGGTCCTTAGGCTCTTCTCTGGTGTGTCGCTGGCTGGAGGAGTCTTCCAGGCTGGAAGTGGGAGAGGAGCTGGCACTGAGCAGGAATCTGGACACAGACTGCAGATGTGCTGTGCACAGGGCACCAGCTGGTGTCTTGGAGGTCAGCAGGAATTTCAAACAGCATGGTTTATTGTCAGTGCTACTGCCCCAGGCAGGAGTGGGAGTTTGCAGCGTCAGGGCGACGCGTCCCCCTTGTAGGCACATGAGATTCGTTCCACAACATCTGTTAAAAGAAGAGAGCAAGTCACAGCTCTGCTAATGCATCTGCCTGTAAGGGTGTGAGGCTGCTGCCTGTCTTTGGATCAGACTCATGACTGCCTGGTGGAAAGCCACTAGCTCCGGTTTCAGGAGCCAGAGCTGCTGGGGACTTGGGCTGCTTAAACGTGCATGGGTTTGATGAATCGACTCACCTCGTGCTTCTGTCAGGTGCAGCTGAGTGTGTGGTGTCTCAGGGAAGGCTCTGAATATCTGGTGAAGAGCCAAATATCCAGATTTAGGTTTTGGAGGAATTTGTTCTCACACTTCACCATCTTTACTGATTGAATGAAGGTTTAACACTGCAAAATACTGATATTTTAATGCAAGAGTTACTTTAAAGTATGCAAAAATGACTTAAGCAGTCCTTATATTTTGCATGGACATAAAAGATGTTTTTTCTTCATAAAGGAATTTTTCACCCAGTGTCTGATTATCCTTCTTAAATTTTAGAGGGGGAAAAAGTTCTGAAACCTTAGTGTAAAATGTAGGTTGAAGTAACTCCATTCAATTCATGCAGCAAAATACAATTCATGAGAAAAGAAAACACTATGGAGCTTTAACCAATTTATTAAAACTGAGTAGCTATTACTTTAGTTCTATTTTCAGTGATTTTCTAGCAAGTTATTTCCTTTACTACAAATTTGGGCAGTGGGATCAAGAATGAGCTTTAGTTGTCTGCCAGCAGCTCACTTGGGGACCTGCTTTCTCAAAATTTGGGAGACTCCTAGGTGCAGGTTTTGCTGCACAAACCAGGATCTGCTGCTTCTTTTGCAGAGTGGAGGAATGGGAAATGGCCCTGAAAGAAGCCCCATGTTTGCCTGCCACTTCATCTGGAGAAATATTTTGAGTGATGACACTGAGCTGTTCTCCTGCCTTGTCCTGGGAGTGATCAGTGACTTTGCTGCTCTCTGTGCCTGTGTTAAGTCGGGACAAGATGAAATTGGCCACGGAGGTTGCAGCCCATTCTAAGTCGTCTCAAATCAGAAATGAGATGCAGTTTCAGAGCTGTGCAAGGTTTTTCATGGCAGCTGCTTCCCACTGACTCGATTTTCAGGCAGAGTTTGAAGCACAGGCTGTTTTGTTTGGCACCTTGGGCTGTACAATAAATCTGAGTGAGGGCCAGAAATGGTGAATGGGTCTCCTGCTTTTCTTTGTTTGAAGCCTGTTTGTTCAAGCCTTCCTTTAATTGCAGACAATTCTCAGCACTCCCTCTATTATGCATTCATATGTTGAGGTTTTGTGCCACTCTGGTAAGGATGGTTGGTCTTTCAGCTTAAATTCTGCTGAATTGTGCTTTTTACTGTAACTGGAAGACATTTTAATGCGTCTAGGCATAGTCTATAAGTCTTGTTCAGGAGCTGTTTAAGCTTTGGAACTTGATGAATCCCCTAAGCCTTTTTGAGTCTCTCTGTGACTATGTAGTTGCATCCTGCACAAGCAGGCAAGAAACAGTTTTGGGGGATGACATTTTGATGAATGAATTTAAGAATTTCATAAAGGATGAGTCACTTTGATGGCATTGAGAGAGAGAGAGAATTCCAACAATAAATCCAAAATGCGTGGAGAGAAAAAAGTGCTGCTTTTGTAAACCTTTCCTAAGCATCATCTGTGGCAATTTTGCAAAAAAAAGGAGAGCATGAGGAAGGAAAAAACAAGTGTTTTTCTGTCTTTTTTTTGCCTATCCCAGCCCAGAGGCACTGCAGCAGTTTGGTAAGAAATCTTGAAGCAGGAATGTGGGAATGTTAAGGCAAAAGTAATAATTTGAGCCCACTTTAAGGATGTTGTGAAGACTGGGAACAGGTATCTAAAACATCTACATTTCCATGGGAGATAACCTGTGGAGAAAATGGCCACAGTTTTGGCAGGATAGAAGGAAATGTAATTATTTGCCTCTGTATTTCTGTAGCTATTTGTAGGAAAAGAAGTACATAAAGAAATTTTAACCAAACTTTGTGAGAAGGTTTTCCTCTGTTCTTCACTAAAAATGCCCATAAGACTTTCTAGAAAGAAAAAGATTTGTGCAGTTGAAAAAATAAAAAGACAAGCACTTTGGTGAGTCAACCAGGAAAACAGGGTGATCACACACAGGCTGCTCCTGTCAAATTAAAGACCAACAAAGACACCTGTTTCAATTCAATAGTGTAAATCTTGTGCAAAAGCAGAAAATCTGGTCTGCAAATACTTATTAATTGTGGAGTGCTCTAGCAGTGCTTGTGAGGTGCTTGAGGATGGTGAGAGGTTTGTTTGCAGGGCTGGGAGCTCTTACAATAAGATTATTTTTTTTCTTTTCTTGGCTTTGTAGGAAGAGCAGGCAAGGGTTTCACAGCTCTCATCGATGGTTCTTAGTTGCTGAGTACTTTGTTTCTTTGAGTTTGCAGTAGGGAAAGAGAAGGAGGCACTTTTTAAACTTTTGTAAGCATACAGTTATGTTGACCTTGAGATGATAAAGCTTCTGCTCTTATTTTCCATTTTCTCTGGAAATGCTTTATCCAGAAATACCTTCACATGGAGTACAGAAATTTTAAATCTGTCTTCTGCTGAGATATACAGAAGGTCCACCTAGTTAATTGCCTGTTATTTATGTCAGATAGATGGCTTTTTATGAGCTATTTTTTCTTCTTTTCATCAGGCCTTGAGCTTATGGCAGTTCAGATTTCAGAGCTCAGTGCTGTAGGTAGTGCTCTGTGCTTTCTTCTTTGGAAATTGGAACCTGTGTCATGCAAGTGGGATGTATTTCTATCCTTGCTGTCGTTGTTGTGAAGAAAAGGTACAACAGGATAATGTCAGTTTTCCTTAGGAATTGCTTTCTGCCTGTAAGAGTGTGGACTGAGATTTGGGTACATTTCCTTTCGGTAATGAGCTTTACGTTATTAGTTAATTATTGTTTTTCTTAATTTCCTGGTGATTCTTAATCAAGGCCAAATTATCTCCTGATAGGCTCATATCTGACTGAGGTAAAGAAATGTTGCAATGAATTCCTTCTGGGTTATATTGAAACAGAAAGCTGGACCTGCCAAACACCTTCTGGACTTAGGGGGAGTGAAAGAAACACACCCAGCGTGCAAAGCCAGGAATTTGTTAGCTTAGCTTGAACAAAAGTCCTAACAGCCTACTGAAAGAATTACAATTAGGCCAATTATGATCATACAGGCACTTACAGCCCAGATTATCTAATTATAAGAGCTCATTCCTGATAATGATACAGATATAATAAGCTTTCCAGTGTCTGATTCTTGCCTGGTGTTAATGGTCCTCCTGAAGAAGAAAAGCGAGGTGTCATTACAAGTTGTCAGCAATATGAGTTCTTCATGTGGGGGGAGTGTGATGTTGGTATCCTCTTTGCAAGGGAGAAGGTGAAGAATGTTGATGGTTTCTTTCTCCTCACTCAGGTCTATTTGGGGACATTTTTATGTTTACTAGCACAAGTACATGTTCCACTTAGCTGCTGTTTGTCTAGTGCTTCATGATAATGTAGTCAAGTTTGCTATAATTAATAATTTATATATAATATTTTTTTACATATGTTGGAGGCTTTTTCACAGAATCCCAGAAGGCGTCAGGTTGGAAGGGACCACAGTGGGTCATCTGGTCCAACCTCCCTGCTCAAGCAGGGTCATCCCAGAGCACATGGCACAGGTTTGGAATATCTACAGTGAGGGAGACTCCCCAGCCTCTCTGGGAAATTTGCTCAGTCCTTGGTCACTGTACAGGAAAGAAGTTCACCCTTATGTCCAGCTGGAACTCCCTGTGCATCAATTTCTGCCCACTTCTCTTGTCCTGTCACTGGGCATCATGGAGCAGAGCCTGGTCCATCCTCTCACACATGCCTGCAGACACTGGTGGACAGGGGTGAGGCTCCTCCTCATCTCTTCTAAAGGCTGAGCAGCCCCAGCTCCCTCAGCCTTACCTCAAGAGAGATGCTCTGGTCCCATCATCATCTCTGTCACCCTCCTCTGGACCCGCTCCAGGAGCTCCCAGTCTGTCTTGTCAGGAGAGCCCAGAAATGGACAGAGCACTCTGCATGTGGCCTCACCGTGGCTTCATTTCCTTTTTATCCCTGAACTCACTTTTATCCATATTTTAAAGTTGCATTCCTCTAGCAAGCAGTAATGTGGCATTAGTGAGTTGTTTATAGCTCTGGGATCCTGCTGCCATCCCATTCCTTCCACATTCAAGGCCCCTGCTGTGAACTTGTGCGTGTCCTTTTGGGAGTCTCTGTCACAGTCTGTTACAGTCCTGCCTTCCCACAGCAGCCTCCAAGCTGGGGTTTGCTGATAATTAAAGGAACACTTTATTAACATGGCATGGTGGTACACACATCCCTGCTCCGCAGTTACTGACATTTCACTCTGCAGAAGCACTGAGGCAGTAGAAGATACACATAAATACAGAGTTGCTGGCCAAACATCTTTTTTTTGTTGTTGTTTCATGGTGATGTCAGTGGTGTTTTTCCAGAGTTACTTTGCGACAGACTTCATCTGCATCATTGAAACTGAAAACACAAATCACAATACTAATTGATCTTGCTTTGCAAGATGCAGACTTTATATTTAAGATTTTTTTTTTTTTTTGTAATCTACTGTTTTCCTCCAAGGACTCTGTGTGTGTGGTATTACCGGTTGGCTTAAGGATAACTAAGATTCTGTCTGTGCTACTTTGCTGTGGCTGAGAAGTGTCAGAATTTGCAAAGGCTCATTCTTGTCTCAGTTTTCATTGGTCAAATTTACGTTCTTTGAAGAAGCTTGTCATGGTCCTGGGATAATGCTGGCAAGGACCAGATCCTGCTGGTGAGAAGCAATTTGTGAGCAGAGGCTTCGAACGGCTCAGTGATTCAATATAAAACTGATATGAGAAACGGATTGTGATTTAGTTCTGACATAAAAATCTAAAAGAGAGCTCACTTTGGGGCAATTCATGTGTCTCCTCCAGCCCATCAGTTATCAGTGTACCCTTCAAGAGTTATGGGAAATAACCTTTAGAAGACCTAATTGCAAATATTAATTCCTCATCTTTGGTCACTGCGCGCATTGTGGAGAATAGAAAGATTTAAGATTTGGTAGGTTCATTTCAGCCTCTGTGGCAGACTTTCCTAAAATGTCAGTGGCCAAAGAGGTGGAAAGCAGCAAACATAGACTAAAAATGTCTGTTATCAATTTTTAATTTGCTTGTAGAAAGGGTATTGTGTCCTCCTGCAGCCAGGATGGAGAATCAGAGTAGCAGCAGGATCCTACAGAGAGCTTCAGTGCTGGGGACACAGTGACCACAGTGAAAAGCTGATAAATGCCAATGGGCACACTGCTGTTGGAGGGCACTGGAGTGAAGAGCTGTTGGATGGAGTCTCAGAGAACTCAGAGGTGCCAAGTACATCATTCATGCAGAAAACAGCAAAGTGGTCTCCAAAATGAGCAAAAAGCAGCTTTAACAGCTGAGCCGTGCAGTCTGGTGTGTTGATGGGAGTATCCAGTTTGTAACCTAATCCCACTGCAGAGCCATTCTAAAGAGAAATCCAATTTTCCCTCTCCAAAGAAGTGTAGAGGTGACCTTCCTCTGAGAGGACTTCTTGGTGAAGAAGTGGTTGCTCCTGTGAAATGGTTTGTGGAATAGGAATTAGCTTGGAGCTCAGTGGATAGCTTCTTGAGAAGAAGTGTTGTGGAGCTGTCAATATTTTTATGCATAGAAAATTGTAACTGGACAGAAAATAAAGCATAAATCAAAATTTCTCATTCAGTGACTGGTGCCCACCTGAAAGCATCAGGAAGCAGTGTCTCCTTGAATCAATATTTTGGTTGCAGTAAAGTCAAATTAGAAAATACTGGATATGCAATGCTCAGAAGGATTATTCTGGATGCATAAACTTTGCTGCTGGAGTGAAAGGAATAGTGGTGATAGTTCTGTGGGACCAGGGAATGGCACCTGGTGTCTGAAGTGATCCATGCTGCTTTGTCCCTGCAGAGCTGGCAAGAGGAGCTGTGCCTGCTCAGGGCACCCCACAGTTATGGTCACCTGGATCTTCCCAGAGGGGTGGAGTTAAGACCTTTTCTCTAACAGTGTTAGGAATAAACATTTCTTATCAGGATTTACAGTATTGCATGTGGTTTTTGGTTTGTTTTTGGTTTTTTTTAATTAGAATCCAAAATGGTGCAGGAGGGCGGGTAACTGGGAAGTGACCCTTAAAGAAGTGACCCTTAAAGAAGTGATGTGTACCAATCTTGTCTTTAATCTCTGTAACTAAAGAAGCTTTCTTAAGTGTTGCTGAAAACTTCCATGGTGAATTTGAAACCTCTTCTCACCATGAGCTCAGCAGGAGTTTCCCCATTGACTTCAAGAGAAGCACAATCAGGACTAGAATTATTAAAATAAATACCCTTAAAGCAGAGACTCTGTAACCACTTTCCAAATGCAGAAGCCTGTGTCAGCTTCATGCTCTTTTCATTATCTGGTGAAATTATTTTGATAGGTGAGATGCTAATTCTGTATGTGTTGTTTCCTTTGTGTGTCCTTAATATTTATGGAATATCCAGCTGATTTTTTGCTGAAGCTAACAAAAAATACCCTGCAGCTTGCAATAAGCCCAGGCTGTTGTTACACACGTGGTCAGTAGATATCACAGGGAAATATTCAGTGTGCAACGCTCAGCAGTTCTGCAGGCTTAAAAAAATTATTTTTGCATAATGGCAACGCTGCAGCCATTAAGTCAACTTTAGAAAACATAGTTATCTTAAAACAAAAGGAACAGAAGTGTTCATTTATGCTTCATAACCTGTTATTTCTCAAAGTCCTGGAGCCTTGTTCAGCTGTAAGCCTCGGTGCTATCTGCATCCTGCAGCAGGGGATGCTGGAGAGGAGAAGAAATGCACAGGCACCAGAAGGGTGTCAAAGCAAGTGAGGCTTCTGGTGCTGGGAAGAGCGTTAATCATCCCATAATGAAGTGTGTGTTTGTTTCTGGCAGATAATTTGAGAAAGAAAAGAATAAGAGCTAAGAAATTTCTTTTTCCTTCTGTTGTTCCTGTGTGCATCTTTTGCAGTTACATAATCAAGAGTAATTAGTGAGATATTCATCAAGGATAACTGGCTTTCATTTATCTTACAGATGCAAGTGTGAAAAATATTTAATGTTCTGATTTTCCTCATGATTCTGAAATGGGATGGTTTTCATTAGATTTTGCTTTTCATTTTAAGTTCAAGAGTAATTTATTTTTTCCCAATAAAGTTAGGTAGGAAAATCTAACTTGAGACACCCTACGAGATGCTTTGACACAAGTACATAGTCTCAAAAGCGAATTATGTTTCATGAAAAGTTAATTTCAGTCTTTATATTAGAAAATTAGAAACAACCAATATGAATTTTCAGTTGTATAACATAATCCATGTATTTTATATATATTGGTAGGTTCTAAATGCAAAAGCTGTCTCAACAGTTCTCTTTTGCAGACTCCACAACAAAGTGTACTACTGTGTGTCGTACAAGTGTGCTCATGAGCAACTTAGAGTTGTTTGAGAAAATTTGCATCACATCAATTAATTTAAAGTTAGTGAAGATCTTCTGAGTTGTGAAGAATCTCATCTTCTCCTCACCTGCCTCCTGTCAGGCCCATGATGGATGGATAAAACAATACCAACCTTCCTCTCCTCTTAAATGATCCCCACTGCCTTCCCAGTCTGGGATGATGCTCTAGAAAAAGAGCAGTTCCACATCTAATCAACCTTTTCAGGAATATTATGGGCTCCAAAAACTTGCTGCTTTTAAATCCTGCATATAACTACGTGTGTGTTAGATTTCTCCTAATATTAAAAGACCATCAGGGGGGAATGGCTGCAATCTGTGGTAGAAATACAAAGGGAAAAAGGATTACTCACAGCCTGTATGTTATTTGTTGTCATCATTTACAGTGTGGCTGTGTCACAAAGTTGTGGAGCTCTTGGTATTTAAGAAAAGGTTTAAATTTTGCAGCTGAACATGAGACACAAATAGCCACAGGCAGAAGCAGCTCCTAACTTGGAACAAACTGAAAGTTATTGCTAAGCCAGCAATAGATTAATGTCATTTTTTAAAGGCCTCTTAAAAGGAAGGTGAGTGGCCTGTGTGGTCTGTAGGCTGGAAATGTGAGGAGGTAACTCCTGCACAAGACAGAAATCCTACAAATGGTTGTTTGGAAGGAGTTGCTGCTTTCTCACTCCCCGGGATCAGGTAAAACAGGGCTTTTCACATTCAATTCTGGGATTTCTGCCGGGCTGGAGATGCCCCAGTCCCTCTTGCTGGTGTCCTGGTGTCACACCTCCCTGGCAGGAAGCTTTTCCTTACTCTCATCAGCAGCTCCCCATGGAGTGGGTGTGGGTCACTGCTAAAAATACCCCCTTGTTCCTCATCTCTTTCAGGAACCTATCACAGCAATTAATTCCACAGTGGCAGCATGAAAAAGAAGGGAAAAAAATCTATTAATTTCTTCCTTAGCTTACTTCTTCTTTTTAATTTCTCCTTTCTGTGGAAAAGACGTGCTTTGTGTAACTTGTGCTAGGGAAGGCCTGCAGCACTAGCAGGGTAAATTCTTTGGGTATTACAGTATTGTTTTCTTGGAGCTTTAATTTTTCCCTCTAATCTTTACAAGAGGAGAATTATTATTATTATTATTATTATTATTATTATTATTATTATTATTATTATTATATACTAAATATAATTATATTATTATAATTATATTTATTATATATAATTATTATAATTAGTAAATAATAATAATAATAATGATAATAATAATAATAATAATAATAATAAGAAGAAGAAGAAGAAGAAGAAGAAGAAGAAGAAGAAGAAGAAGAAGAAGAAGAAGAAGAAATTGTCATGAAAAGTATGTAGAATTGAAGACCAGAGGACAAGGGAGAGATGCTGCCCTGTTGTGCTGTGTAAAGTGGTCTCCAGCTGCCAACAGTAAAAAATACATATACTTTCACAAACAATGAAGACAGAAGGAAAATAAGTGCATTTTACATCTTAGTAAGCAATGTTTTCTACTTTACATGGCATATTTCATTCCCCATTTGAGCATTTACAGGTGTTACATGAGCTGTGTTCTAGTCAGTTATTATTTATAATTGATGAGGCTCGATCCTCTTTGTGAAAGACTCTAATCTGGTTTGGTGTGACAAGTGTTTATCTGGTGAGTTCTTGTCTCTCTGTTCTGTTTGCTGCACCATGATCCACATAAAGCAGCATTATCCCAGCTCAGCTAGCAGGGAGTGACTGGCAGCAGTCCTGCAGCATTCAGAGACAGGGGGAATATGCACAGCTCCTACAGTCATCACTGGAAGCTAAGCAGCCCCATGTATATATACTCATGTTAATACTCATTACATAGCAAAGAGGTTTTTTTTAAAAAACAAATCAAATACAAGCAAAAAAAAAAATAATTCTATAAATATGTTATCATAAAATAAATATGTATTTATTAAAAACATGCTTTTTATCATGTACAGATTTAGAGGGAAGATATTTTTTTAAAAAAATAAATCCAAATGCCGATTTTGTCCCACTTCCACCACTACCAACCCATGTTGCCCATGTTTAGGTAATTAGGAAATTTCTGAAGGGCAGGAAGGGGCTGCAGTGGACTTCCAGCTCCTTTCAGGGTGCAGATGGAGTCATAGAAAGGATAGGAGCTGGGGAAGCTCCTGCTGGACCTGCAGCATTGAATGGCCCATGTCTCCATGATCCCAGCCTGCTGCTGGCTGGGCAGGTGGAGAAGGAGTGGGCTTGGTCTTTTATTTTGATGAGTTATTTTTAAAAGCTAAAACCACATAAATTAATGATTTAGTGACTACTGAGAATACAGACATTTTTCCTGATAAAATGAAAAGACAATAAAGCATCCATATTTGATGTCATGGCTGTTAAATTCTGTCATTTTATACTTCCATTGATCAGAAAATGAATTTATGGCCTGTGTATTTTCAGCACTGTAAAAGTACATGTAATTTAATTGTTCATCTAAGGTCACAAGCAAATTAGCATTATAATATCTGAACTGCACTGCTCTAAAATCCCCTGCTAGACATCCTTCTGACTCCTGCAATTATAAAAACTGTTCCCGTTGGTTCTTGACCCTGTTAAAGCTGTTCCTAGATAAACTTTGCAGGGATGGTTTGTGAGAGCCTGTTTGAATGAGCAGTCCTTCGGTGATGCCTTTGTGCTGGTGGGATTGCTGGTTTTTCTGTGGGATATTTGCACCACAGAGCCTGGATCAATCCTGATGCTTGTTACCATTTCCCCTTTGGTCTCATAAACTCTGTTAAAAGTCTCACTGCTTTTCTTCAGAGTCAGTTCTGACAACATTAAGTTATGTGTTCAAAGCTATAAAATTGTTTGAGGCTGGGGTTTTTTGCCCCCCCTCATTTTATCACCTTGATGCCATGGTATTCATGTAGGTTGAGTTTCACTAGACAGCCTTTATGTGCTTTTGCTGTCCTGGGTCTATTTATTAATTAATTCCTTCTCTGTGGTCCATTAGTTTAAAGGGCTATTGCTACAAGTGATTGAATCTTGAGTTTAAAAACAAAAAAAAAAGCCAGCAGACACTTTTCAGGGTGACAAAATAATGATGTAAGAGATGCATTTAATGCCATAATGTGTCTTTGAGACATCCTCTTTTTTTGAGAGGATTTGATCCTTGGGGGGATTTCAGGCACCTGGCTCTGGCAGCAGGATCTGGGCTTGTGGTTTTGCTATTATAAAATTCAGGGGAGAATTAGGAGAGTCATGATTAGGAAACCTGGAATTAGGAAAGTTTTTGAAAAGCAGCATGCTGAAATCAGCTGTCTAACAAGAAAAGGGTGAAGAGGCCAGGAATGGGGTTCCTATTGGAAATCCTCTTAGGATTCCCCTGATTTTTCTTACACTTGTCTTCCACAGCAACTCTGAGAGCAACAAAGCTCTATGTCTGTGAGTGAAATGCAGCCACACCTGAGCTTGGAGCTCCTGTGGCCATCTCATGGGCATTTTTTATCCATGCACAGGTACACAGGAGCCTGTAAAAGTCTTGTTTTTCATCTAGACTGATGAGCCTCAGCTCAGCATAATGTACCGGCTGTGCACTAAGATACCTGACTGCCTCTTTTAGAAACAGGTGGAATATTTCTGCTCCAGGCCCTGTGTTATGGTTAGATTTGTTAAAATAATCCAGCTTCTGCCCCAGGGACAGCAGCCCAGTGTCAGGATCACATTACAAGGCTGGAGAATCAGGGTCAGGCTTCCCATCCCTTCAGGCTGGGCAGAATCATTTGAGAGCCACAGCGCCCGTGCTCTGCACCTCCAGCACAGCAATTCAGTGTATGGGGATAATGATGAAGGCATTTAGGTCTGATGGAGAAATGTCATTTAATTATTCATTGTGAACTGCGGGCTGAACTCTGCTGGCTGGGTCACACGTATTTTCAGCTGCTTCATAAGCAGAGGAAAATACCTGCTAATTATTTGCCTACTGATCCATGGAAAAAACCAAACATAACAGGCAATAAACTAGCTATTGAAGTTAGCATTAGTGAGCAGCTCTGCCACATGAAAAGTGGGAAGGAAAAGATGGTTTATAGGTACAAGCCACATTTGTTTTTCTGTTGCTGCTGTTTACTTTGAACAACTTTAGGGGGGTCCTTCTGATGGTAAGAATTCATGGACTGATGGCATGATTGGGTAATATCTCATTTTCATTTGCATAATTCAAGTGAAACCGAGGATTTGCAGCTAAGGGCAGCATAAATGCAGTGCCAGCAATCCCGAGCATGACTGAGTGCAGTAAGGGAATGCAGGTGATGATAGTTCATCACATGGCTAAAAATACCAAAGTAGGAAACAACTACAGCATCAAAAAAAAAAGAAAAAAAAATTGAGGGGGATGCAGTTACTCATTTAGATGATCTTTAATTTAAAGGAAATAACATTTTTTCTTAAAACACCAGGTGCTTTTCTTGTGGTTCAGAGCTAGATAGAATTCCACTTAGACAAGCATTTTTTCAGAATAAAGACCTCGGGAGCTGGCAAGGTATAATCTTTGCAGATTGTTAAAGCACTCCATGAAAGACTGAGATACCAGTTGTGAGAACAAAAAAAAAAAAAAAACAAATCCCATTTTGTAAGTTGTTCATTTTTTCTGCTAAGAGCAGTTTTCTGTGTCAGGAAAGGGAGGGTGTATCTCCCAGGAGGTCTGACAGAAGGGGAGCTCTGGGACCAGGAGCTCTCCAGAAGAGCTGAGCACACAAAACTTGTGCCACATCTACCTGTAGCCATCCAAGGAGAACAATTTTATTACTTAAAAACTGAGAACAGGCGTGGAGTGCTGCTAGCTTGCAGCAGTAAGAGTAAAGGGCTCAAAATCTGCTCAGACTCAAATCACTAATTGTAATCATCCCAGTAACTGCAGAAAAGTACTGTAGCTGGGAGGTGATTATGGATTTGTACACACCTCAGCTTCTCCCTTTTAACCGTGTGAGACAGCACCCTATTATCTTCCTTTTGTTCCCTCACTTCTCACTGCTTTCCTTAGCATTAGAGGGGAAAAATACCCTGAAAAAATATTGAGCTCCACAAAATGCAATTAAATCCTCTCTTTAAGTGCCAAGAGCTGGAGGTGAGGAGGGGAAGGAGCAAATTTGGTCTCTTCTCTTGTGCTTTGAGTGCTCAGGAGTTGCCTATGAAATGAAGTACTTCAGGTTTTGTGAGTGGCTGGTTGGAAGCGGGGTCAGTATCAAGCTATCTAGGCCAACAGGAGTGCACAGGGGTAAGATATGTTCAACAAAGATACTCCACATTTCAAGTATTCTTTATCTGGGAAAAATATTACATCTGGTTTAGAGTGTACTTATAACCTTATACTGTATTAGCACGATCAAACAAATTTTTATCAGTAGAAAATTTTGATGTATAGAAAATATACATGGTGGGAGATGTGATTACATTTCAGGTTATTTTTCTCTATCTATCAAGGATATCCAGGCATTTGAAAAACAATGCAAAAATAGAAAAATTGAAAATAGAAAACAGTACTCATTTTTCTGCAAGTTTGTTTTCTCTGCATGTTTCTCCATATTTATTTATTGCCATTGAATGGATTGCCCAGGTGGTGTTACCATCACCCAAAATGGCAAAGACTACTGTGTGACTGGCTTGGAATATCTCAAGGTGGTTTGTACCCATAAGGATCATGGAGTGCAGCTGTGTGCCCCTTGCAGAACCCCCTAACACCATGTGTCACCAGGAGCCAGCTGGTCCCTCAGCTGGTTTTGCTTCTGCAAATCACTGTGGCCACTGTTCATGGCCAGTCATTTGCCCTGGACACTAGAAAAATAGAAATAGAAAAATAGAAGCTTCTACTGCCACTGCAGGGTTTGATTTACAGCCTCGGAAGGAGCTTGGGTTAATGCAATGATAAAGGTACACAGACATCAAGCAGAGAAATCATCAGCTTACATTCCTATAGTTGCAAGTCAGAATATGCCTTAAGTAAATAAGAAACTGTATTGGGTAAGATGGTGGAGCGTTTTAAACTGTAGTAGTGTGATTTTATAGAGTAAGCCATGAATCTAGGTGTTACAATAGAAGCACATGTGTGTACATGAGCTAGCAGACCTTTGGGTGAAGGGCAGGCACAATGCAGCAGAACTTAGCAAAGGTGATAGGTGATAAAGTCAAAATAAACTCTGTGGCAACTGTCCATTGGACCAAAATGTTGTATATTGCTGTGTAGGAAAGAAACTGGTGACTACCTTTGAGGTAGGGCAGATTTATTACTCCTCCAAAATCTCACGCCTTGAGACTGATGCCTTATCTGATTTATCTGAGCAATAAATCATCCTAATAGCCTCTGTAGTCCCCTCCCTCATTATTTATCCCAACAAGGGGGTAACAAGTGACTGGGTTCTTCCCAGAATTGTGAGATTATGGTTTTGTAAGATGATGTCATAGGACATAATCAGGGCACACTGAGCACCAGTGGCGTCTGGGACCTACTGGAATGCATTTTGCTGACATGAAGAACCAGGGAAGCCCCTGCATATTGTCCTCCTGTGATATAAAGAAAACAAGATTCCCTTTTTGTGTGGAGAATCAGAGCTGAGCACTTCCATTTCCCTCCAAAGAAGCAGGCTGGAGATAAAATCACATGTGATCCTGGATTACACCTCGGTATCTGTATAGCTGCTGTGTCAGGCACCAGTGAGAGCAGGAAACACAGGCTCCTTCAAAGGGACAATCTCCTCATTTCAGAATACAAGACTTCTCTGTCCATCACATCCCTTGGAGAGCCCTGCTGGGTCAGGACCCCAGCATCCTGGGCAGAAAAAATCCAGATTTAACATCATCTGGGGGGGGGGTCAATAGGCTTTTGAGAGGCTTTGCAGAAAAATACCTGGGGTGGTCTCATTTTTTTATTGGTATCTCAAAAAGCAGTTATTCCATGGGGAATGTTTTGGGGAAGAACCGTGAGCAAAATTCTGGGTGAACTTTGCCTCATCCCACTGAGGCTGGTCTTCATCATCACAAAAGCTAGGGTAAAATTTGCTAGGCTGTCTCTAACCCATCTCTGGCATCTCTAGGTATTTGGGTTGTTCCATTGAAATCCTTAAATTTGTTGAATGGCTAGGTCTGGAATAATTCATGCGGTGACCACTTACCAGCAAGTAACTGTCATTACAATGTTTCTCATCCCAGGGGTTTTTATGTGCATTATGTGGCTGTTTGTTGCAGAGACTGAAGGAACTGAAACAGAGGGAGTTTGCTCGAAATGTAGCATCTAAGTCACGAAAAGATGAAAGAAAGCAGGAGAAAGCCCTTCAACGTTTGCACAAGCTAGCTGAGCTAAGGAAACAGAGAACGTGGTAAGTCCATAGCTGCTCAAACAGAAAAAAATACCTTTAAATAAGCCCTCCACTGATAGCTGATGCTGTGGGACACGGGAGGCCCTTGGCTGTAGCCACACACACATGTTTTTAGGGTGTTTCAGAAGCGTTCTGTGCGCAGTATTTGGTTCACGCTGTGTGCAGGAATTGATGTTTAACATTGCTTTTTCAGCTGAGCTAAAATGACACGTATTTCTAGTTTAAAAAAAAAATGTGTTTCATATATATTTCATAAAAGCAGGCACTTTGGTTGAAAGCTGAGTGAACTAGGTCATGCATTTGCAGGCTGACACTACTTCATTGATGAGGTGAGGAACACAGTCTGTCTCTCTAGGATGTAACAGATCTCTGCGATTTAGTTTTCAAAATGCTCGCCTGGGAAAGCATCCAGAAACCTAGCTTTAGATCTCAATAGCTGGATTTTTTTATATTAAAAGGTAAGTGCTCCTTTCCCCCTGCTCAGCAGTGTTTACCTCCCTCTGCAAAAGTGACTCCCTGCTACTCGTACATTTTTAGTATTGTATCTAGGCAAGCTGTTGAAATTAGTACTGAGCTTGCTAGTTGTGACTGAATTCTCAAAATATGACACAGTTCTGACACTGATAAGCCACTGAAAATATATGTACTTGTCACAGTGTAATCTCTGAAGAGAAAAAGAAAGAAAAAGATGTCGATGCTCATGTGCAAATATTTTCTCTTTATTCAGCCTCCACCCCCACAGATGAACTAACAGAGAAGTCCAACCAAGCTGCAGCTCTTGTTCAGAAATAGTCTCTTTGTCCCTAGTTTGGATGGTGGGCAGAGTCCTGAATCAAAGTCTGACTGAGCAGGTGGATGGGGCATGAATGCTGTGGGGTCTGTTTGACAGGAGCAACACAACACCTAAGTCTTCAATCCTCTTAACATAACTCACGTGGAGAATCTTTCTCCTCCATGAGTGTTTTAACTCTCCATATTTTGTACTTGAGTATGTTAGATATCATTCCCCCTAAACATGCTCCAAAACCAGAATTTTGCATATTTCATGAGCAAGAGGAAAGAGGAACTTACTGTTTTCCTTTTTCCATGTTAGTGAAACACAGATTCTGCAAGCCTTTGTTGTTTTTAGATTATTTGGGGTTTTTTTTAAATATCCTTTTTGCTGGCTCCTGAAGGAGAATTTCTATCTGACCCTAATTTATCTATTTCATAATTGCTATTTATTAAGACTGAGCATCCTTACAGGTGTGACATAGACAGACACATAGGATTTTTTAAACTGGCATTTTCTAGGCTGGTTTTGTAGAAGTCGCTATTTTATTCTGTGAAAGAAAGGATTTTCGTGTGGATTTAAAATATATTTCAGATTTATAAAGAACTGGGCCAGGCAGGAATTCTCATGAGGAATTCCTTTCTCATAAAACCTCTGCCTTAATTTCTAGACTTAATTTCTAGACTTAATTTCTAGATGGGGTAAAGTTATTATTCTTCATCTCAGCACTTCTTGGGGTCCGAAATGACACTTGGAAGTTTTACCAATGACTCACCAGCGAGTATTGCTATGCACTGTAACACAGAGAGATTTGGCTAGAACAAACAAATGGTTTTAACATGGGTCCATTACTCCTAGTGCTGAGCAGTTTCTGTGGATTCTGGAAAATTGTCAGCTTAAACACTTTTTGCATTTCTCTTTGCTTCCTATTAAGTCAAATAGAACAGATGGGAAGAGGGCATGAAATGAAGAACAGAAGTAGACAGTGATAAATTTTTTTCTCAAGAGGGATGAATCACTTTACTTCTGTCAGCTGAAATCCTCTCTCCAGTTTTATTTCTCCATGAAAGAAATTACTGAGATGGTTTGGTTTGTGCACACAAACAGGATGGGAGCTGCTGGGGGCTTGCCTGTAGGCAGAGCAGCAGTCACTGGAATGATGACTAGGGGGAAGTGCTCTATGAAGCACTCTCTGTTTTAATATGTTGTGTAGCATGAAGGAATGTAAAACTGCTATCTGTAGTAACAGCGTTGCAACCATGGTGGTCTGCTGAGAGGAGAAGAGAGATTTCTGTGGAGATAGACAGTTTCTTCTTTGGCCAGCCAGTGTGTCCAGGAAAAGTTAACTATTTTGTAGGAATATTAGTCCTTCAGCTGATAACTTCACATGAAGGAGCTAGGAGCATAATATTTATTCATTCTTTTTTTTTTTTTTTTTACACCAGATCTTTATTATAAAAGATGGCATTTTTTTTGTAGTCTAAATGTACATATCCACAGAGTCTTCCTCTTTCCTTAAAAATCTCCCTTAAATGCCATTGTAATACCATGTTTCTGTCAGCAGTTCTCTGAACAGTACTGACTGAAAGTTTTATTTTCCTTCCTAGCGCTCCTGGAAGTGGCCCTATGTTCAAATCCACTACAGTGACTGTGCAAGATGATTGCAATGAAGTCCCCAAGAGCGCTGCCACAGATTCTGCCAAAAGCCAGGATTTCAGCTGTACATTAGTGCACGACATGCAGAATTGCAAAGACATTGCTTCTGTTATTCCTTCCGCTCCTGGGGATGCCGGTGGTCACCAATCCGACGCTAACAAACGCGGAGATCAGGTTCAAAGAGCTCAAGGACACAGAGTCGGGTTCTCCTTTGCTTTTCCTAAGAAAGCAGCAGTCAAACTGGAGTCTTCAGCTGCTGTTTTCTATGAGTTTAATGAGGAAACCTCCATGGAGCATGGATTTAGCAGAAGGAGTAGGTTTGTTCCGGGAACATGTAACCTTCAGTCTCCTTCAGCAGCAGAAATAGTTGTATGCCCTGAGGAGAAACACAACTGTTTTCACCCACTGGTGGAGAAATGCACAGAAACAGCAGAAGCTCCTGAAGCTCAGGAGCCAAAAGAGCTGTCCAGTGAGGAGAGCAGGGTGCTGGAGAGTCCAGCTTTACCTCCTGCCATGTCCCACTCAAAGCAGCCGGTGTCCTTGGGCACGGATGGCCACGGTGGGGATGTGAGTGCCGCCGACTCGGGGGACCAAACTCTGTCACCCTGTCCCTCTGCAGACAGTGCTCAAGTCCTGCCCCTGGATGGCAGCAGGCACGAGCTGCAGGCCAGCAGAGCTCCTGTGCAGGAACCTGGGGAGGATTGCTCCTCTCTGCAGGATGTTGTAGAGGAAAACTGTAACGATGGGAACAGTGATCCATCCGCAACTCAAACTGAAATAAAAAATCTGGGGGCAGATGCGGTAGTTCCACCACCATCTGAAGAAGGCGGTGGAGCCCCAAAAAGCAAACCAGACGTATACAAGAGACCCTGTCAACCCTTTGTTCCTGTTCTTAGCAAATATGGATCAAATATTCTTCAGTGGCCATCAGAAATGTTAATTTACACAAGTACAGATCCGTCAATTTCTTATAGCTGTAATCCTTTATATTTTGATTTTAAGTCAAGTGTAAGTGAAAGCCAAGAAAAGCGCAAGCATCGACCAAACATACCTCATTTGCACCATAAAACTGAATCTAACCATATCTTAGTCTCAGATTTTACAAAGAGACCTAACTCAGAGTGTGGTGATTATGAAGTAGAAGTGAATAAAAATGTGTGCAACTATACAATACCCCTGTTAAGTGATGTTTCCCTCTTCAGAAATTGTGACCTTGCAAAAAATCAAAACAAAGTGTCCTTGGATGAGTCACTCGGGATTAGAAAAATAGAAAAGTATCACATATCTCCTAACCCCTTACGACAAAACACTGTGATAGATGAGAAATACAACAAAGTCTGGATCAAAGAAGGCCATGAAAAATGGCTTCACAAAAGCAGAAAACGGAAAAGGAGAAGAAAATTATGTCATTGTCATTATCATCACTGTGGAGACACAACAATAGCAGAAATGGAGATGTCTCCAGTAACTGAAAAAGAAGTTACTTACAGAGACGAAAATAAGTATCAGCACCTCCAAAATAATGCAGAGAAGTGCAGACATGGTGCAGGAAATAGCTGGTTAACTGCAGGCGAGGTGCAGCAGTCACAGCCAAAATTTGGCATTGAGAAGGGACCTAAGAGAGTCACGTCTGCATCAGATCACATACACTGGGACAGAGGCTGGTGTGACTTTTGGAGTGCAAAAAACAGTGGCCAGCACCATGGATGTAAAAGACCACACAGAAAGAGCAAAGCGAGCTCCCGGAGGCAGGCGAGGCAGCTGGCTCCGAGCTCCAGGAGGCACAGCCTAAGGCACTCGAAAACCTGCTGTAGCTGGAAAGTCAGGAGGTCAAGCTGTAGCCCAGAGCATAAATGTTCAGGACAGTGCAGCGAGGAGAAGGGGCCGAGTCAAAACCAGCCCATAAAGAGAGGTTACAGCCTTCTGACAGAGGAACCCGAGAAACCTCACCGCAAGAGGAGGCAGCACACCTATTCCTCTTCCTCGGATGAAAGCTCATGTGGACAGGCATTATCAGCAGAGCAATGTCTAAGGGAAGGACACGCTTTAGCTACCTACCACAAGGCAAAAGGGAAGCGCAGGAAAAGGAAGACGAGAATCCATCAAATTTTCCTTGACAGGAGTGCGAAAAGCGAGCCCTCTGAATCTTCCAAAGAAAATTCCGCAAATCCTGTGTTAAATATTTTGGGGGACTTGCTGACTCGAGACGATCTAGAGGAAGCTAACGCAGCTCCCAAAGATGATGGTGATGATGCAAAAGACAGGGATGAAACAATGGAGCTGGAGGAAAGCAAGCCTCCTCTAGAAACTGCTGGCCCACAGGTGCTGGAAGATGCTAAATCGATGGCGTGCGCAGCGATGGGGAGCGCGCCCGCCACGCGTCCTGAGGTCACCACGAGTTCTGCTGCTGCTGCCCCCGAGCCCAGTGCCACAGCAGCTCCTGCCAAACAGGGTGCTCCCCAAGAGGGAAAGAAAAAGGAAAATGTCGACGGTCGTGAAAATCAAGCTCGTTACAAGGTTCCCGTCTCCAGCAGACACTTGGAACAAGCTCCTCCTAAGTCCTATCTTTGCCATTACGAGCTGGCCGAGTCTCTACCGCACGAGAAGATGGGTGAGGTGGCCGGCGAATGGGTGCAGTGCAATCCCGGCATATTTAGCAGCCCCCCGCCCTTGCCATTCAAAGAAGCACACGTAAACACCTTTCTGACCACGGAGCAGTTAATAGCCCCCTTCCCCCTGCCCGAGCCGGCGCTGATCCTCCCTCCCGACGGCCGCGAGAAGTTCAAAGAGCTCCCATCGGAGGCCTATCAGCAGGTGATGCCGCTGGCCAGCAAGGTGAAGTTCGCCTTCGCCCCTCCGGCCATGCAGCCCCCGGGCTCGGCGCTGCCGGCGCTGCCGCTGCCGCCGCCGCTGTGCTCTACCTCGGTCACCACCATCCACCACACCGTCCTGCAGCAGCACGCCGCCGCCGGCACAATCAAGCTCCTGCAGCCCCACCAGCAGCTCCTCTCGCAGTTGCCGGCTCTCTCCAGGGCTCCCTTACCTCAGGTCCCGCTGGGGCCGCGGCTGTGCCCGGCGGGACACGGGGCGCTGCTGGCCCCGGCGCAGCTGCCGCTGCTGCCGCCCTCGCTGCTGCCGCCGGCCCCGCTGGCCTTTCCCCCGCACAGCGTCTTCCCGTCCCTGCTGGCCCCGCACCCGGCCGTCATCCCCCTGCAGCCGCTCTTCTAGCGCACCAACCGCGGGGAAAAGCCTCCAGCTGAGCTTCAGCCTCAAGCTTTGCGGAGCCTGGAGTGATCCGGGGAAAGGAAACCGGTTCAAATGTTCCTCGGGAAGCATTTGCTACAAGTGTAATAATGATGCAACAAACGGACGTGCACGGCCAGTTCAGACCTATACTATTACTAAAGCACTGAATAGTCTGATACTAATTATGAACTATATATATATGTGAAAATCATGTCTTAGAATATGTATAATGTATATAAAATATATTTATAGTTCTATAACTTATGTTGTAAAGTATTCACTTTTTTGTTTTTTATCTTTGTGTATTTGCACCTATTTAATGTTTAGACAAAGCTGATGCACTATGTTTTGTACTATGTTCTCTGAAACTGTAAATCTAGTGACAAACTATCTCTTGCAATAAATTTTTGTTAACTACTTAAGAATATCTTTCATTATAAGCCTCATGGATGTTGTTCTTCCATGTCCTTCTGCAGCTGAATAGCATCTTCTGCCCCTGCTGTGCTGGGATAACCAGGTTTCCTACATGTCAGTGATTTATCAGGGGGGCTTAGGGGCCAGTACCTGGCGGGCAGCTGTCTCACCAAGGCACAGAGAAAGGGTAATAGATGTGTTTGTGTCGGAGGCTTGATGTCACCGTGACGAATTTTGCCCGCTTGCACCGTGAGCTCACACTGCTGACTGGTGGAGCTGATCCCTTTCACACTAAACCACAGAAAGGCAGTGTAACAAATGTAATGCTGGTGAATGGAAGGGGAAAAAAGGCCGGTATTGACAGCAGCTTGGCTTGGAGGGAATATTGCTGGTAGTGGAAGGGTAGAGCCCTGGTCCCACTGAGTGGTTTGTCTGATGGCCCACAGGTCTGTCAGAGAGAGGTTGTTGCTGCTGGGCAGTGTGTGAAGGCAGCAGGAGCACAGGAGCACGAAGGGGAGGTCAGGAAACCCACCACTGACACAAATTCTTACCTCACCTCACCCCCCTACTTCCCGCAGCATTTCACTAAAGAAATAGAATAACACAAACTAGAGATTAATTATAGTAATAATTTACTACCATCGTTTCTAACTGTATTCCAGAGACTTCTCCCTACCTCTGCAGCCTTTTCATTGCTGTCAGACCTCACACAGCTTTAGCTGGTGAAATCTCCTTATTTGCTTTAGCATGAGGTGTATCAGACCCGTGCCTGCGACGGTCCAGAATGAAAGCAGAAGTCACTCACCCCTCTGAGTTAAAACAAAGTGTTATCATGTGAGTGAAGCCAAGGATTTGCAGCATGAAGGTTAGTGCTAGAAGTAGGCTTCCATAATAAAAGGTAGGTAGGCTCTCCCAATTAATGACTTCTTTTCACCTTTTTATATACGATAATAAAATCATATAAAGTTGAACTGAAAGAATAGTGAATTTTAAGTATTCTTAATATACATTGCATATTAATAGCTACAGATTTGCAAAATTATGCTATATCTTACAACATATATATCTGGATCTTATTTTCTGCATTGATAGCATTAGAACTTAGCTGTATCAATATTGCAAGTTTTAGTATAATATTACATTAAAACTGTGGCAAACATCTTGCCACAATGATTACAGAGCCAGCTGCTCGAGGGACGCGAGCTTCCCATTTAGCAAAGGGCTAAATTATGTTAATAGGCAAAAAGAAAGAGCAGATGAGCAGCCAGGTTCTGGAGAGTGTCTGGATCCCCCACCTGAGGCTGCAGCAGGGAGTGGGAGTCAGGGAGCAGCCACCCCTGGAATGCCAGAAGGAAGGCAGATTTTCTCCAGCTCTAACTTCAGGTGGATGCCCCTTTCTAGTTCTGTGGTACCTACAAAATAGAGGACTACAGGACTTTATGCTCCTTCTTTATCTCAAGAGTGTGCCTGCATAAGGTGTTTGTCTCCACTGCCTCCTGTTGGAATCTCCTTTGGAAGCGGGAGGGCTGTCCTGGGTGATCTGGGTCCCTTGGCTGACGTGTCTTGGCTTCTGCACTTCTGCCCTCCTCTGTGGGAGACAGCACACACACTGCCCTGGGTTCTGATGTCCCGTCAAAGACAAAATCCCCCTCATCACAGAGCAGTACATTAAGAAAAAAAAAAAAAAAAAAGGAAAAGAATCCACGTAGGACAGATACGGTTGCACATTCTGGCAGATTAAAAATAGCCAGTTTAAAATTTTCAGTTGCAATGCTCATTGAAAAATCCCATCTGTGAACTTGAAGACCACGTTTTTTTCACCAAAATGTTCCAACAGCTTTGAATTCTACTTTTTCCTTACAATTTAAATTATTTTAGGTTGTTAAACAGTGTTAAGACATTGCACAATTCTTTATCTACTGTAATTGCTGTTCAATAGTGTATAAACTATTTAAAATAAAAGACTAATAACCATAAAATGTAATAATTTTCTAATATGGTATTGCCTTTAATGCTAGAACTGTTTGTATATGTGACTTCATATGTAAAAGCAAAAGCAGTATAAAAATAAATCATAAGTTAAGTTTCAAATTGAACACACTAAATTAAATTACCTAATGAAATATTCTTTCGAGTTTCTGTTTTATTCTTAAATACATAACTTCTAGTAAGTTATATAAGGGTAGCTGTTCTTCTTTTGTATATTTTTCCTGGTATTTTAGATTAAATGTGTATTTTTAATCCATAAATTGGTAGTCTGATTTATAAACAAAAACTATTGCAAGTGCTAAATAAGTGAATTTTTATAATTCTAAGTAAATTCTACCGAATTCCTTAAATCTAAATAATTTACATCTGAATTTACGAATTTGCACAGATCTAGTGTGTCTATGCTCCTGGCCACTTTGCCAGATTTAGAATTTACTGGGATTTCTTCCTAGTGCAGGCAGTAAAAGTGTTGCTCCCAAAGGGCAAGAATTAGACCTTGGGATCAAGCCCTAAGTGAGGTTAGAGATTTTTTTAAGTGGTTTCCCGGAGCAGCTCTGCACAGAAGTGCCTGAAAAGGTACTCTGTTCCATTGAGAGGAGAAGAATATCTTCATTTTGGTCCTTAGAAAGTTTCAGCCTGCCCAGACTGACCTTCCTGGGGA
Source organism: Pseudopodoces humilis (assembly GCF_049639895.1). NCBI lineage: Eukaryota > Metazoa > Chordata > Aves > Passeriformes > Paridae > Pseudopodoces > Pseudopodoces humilis. The sequence goes on along the minus strand of NC_142207.1, from coordinate 32,073,611 downwards.
CATTCCATTTCTCAGGTAACGTGAGCCATAACATAATGGTCCAGAGGAGCTCTTGGGCATTAAGGAACGTGACCCTTATGTTGTGAGGGACAGTTTGGAGTAACTGGGCTCTCGTCTTGTGTCTCTTGCGTCTGCAAGTACACAGAATTTTGCAAATGTTACCAATATATGCAAAGAATTGGGTTGTTGGTTTGGTTTCCTTCACAATCTAGAAGCTACACGAGCTGTTAATTGCTGGGGAGAAACCACCAGATTTCAGATTCTACATGAGTGAGCAGTGGGCTGTGGCCACGGAAGAAGTCACAGACATTGGTAAAAGAAACACTTTGTGTGGAGGATTATTGAGTGAGGATGTTTTTTACCTTTCAGTTTAATCAAACAACAATGAAATGGTTATGAAGCAATGTCTTCTTTAGCTGAAATGTTAACTTTTTATTAGCTTGCCAACTTTTTGCACTTGTAAAAGAATCCTTTGGGTATGGTGTTGAAACAAAGCTTTAAAAGGCTATTGCAACATCCAATTCTCTTTACTCCTGTACATGAGGATGTGCTGCTAATACAACAGCTCACATGGCTATAATTTTTCTGACAAGTTTATTTTCTGTAACTGTGCTTTTCCCTCAAAACACATGTTTTCCATTATGATAATGTTTACTTGATATGCTGCGGTTAAAATACAGCTTTAAATATATTTGTTCAGGTTCTTCTTGGTGTGAATTTTATGTACAGCTTCTGGCTTTCGGTTTGTAACCACCAAAAGTCATTCATGCTGCAATGCCAAGGGTTTTGTTAACTCCTCCAGATTAAGGCAATACATTATGACCACGTGAATGTATTTTGAAGACAGTTCCTTGTTTGTAAGTAAGGTGGTAAATTTAAATCTGATGGCTGTTTTGCTGTGGTGCTCAGAGTCTACGTGTTCTAAACTCCATACATTCATTTTCTGCTCTCCAATTACTGTGCATTGCCTAAAGGCTTGTGTATGTGCAGCAGTGCACACATTTATGCAATATGCCTGCCAGTTGTAAACTATTACAGCGCTACATTAACGCTCTTTGTTGAAAGTAAAGACATTTTTACTGTATAAAGATCACCGGATATTTTTTAATTAACATGGCTGACTATCTAAATGTGTATGTTATTTCATAGATCACTTTGATTTAGTATTTGCAGCAGGCATGGTTTTGTGCATTATGTCCTTTCTCTTTACTTCAGGAACATTATAAAGTTTTCCCTTTGTGACTGAGATTATCGGAGTTTATTGGGATTTGCCTATTTATGAAAACAAACCAGGCTATTTTATTACTTTCCTCTGCAATCAATGTACCAACTTTATGAATTATAAGACACCTTACTTTTTCTTTGAGCTTCTGTTTTATTTTATGGATATTATAAAAGCCTGGGAGAATTTCTACCGAGTCTAAATTTTGACCCGTTAGTGAATTTCTGAAACCAATGGAGTCCATGGAATCTTTGCCATTAGTGCTACCGAGGATTTATTTTGACCAGGAGCATCAGGCCTCTTTATTTATAAATAGACTGCCTAATACTTGCTGCTTTCAGTTGAATAATAATTCCATGAGGTGTGACGAGGAGCACAGTCCATTAAAGGAAAATGAATCCATTTTTAATCAGTCTTCTGTGGGAACTGAATTGTACAGATCATACCTTGGACCAGGTTCCTGGCATGGAGGGAATAAACCTGAAGCCCTTGGGAGGGGGTGCTGATGGAGTCATCCTACCTTAGAATTACTTTGTGAAGTTTCCCTTTACTTTGTGAAGCTCGTCACACCTCTCTGGTGTCTGTGGAAGGAGCCCCTCAGACCATGCACTCTCTGTATGAACATTAAAATCTATCTTTGGGCACCCCATCACACCCATCCCTGCATCATTGCCACGCTGCCCAGCCCGGTAACAGTGAGCTGTGACAGTCTCCTACCTCCTTTGTTGTCAAGTTGTTGATATAATTAATGACCACAAAGCTATACCTTTACAATTTCTGTTCTCTGAAACATGCACCTTCTAGTCTAATACCAAAGAGGAAAACAGTTCATTGGAATATTGATTTCTCTACCTGTACAGGCTCACTTAGGAGTTTTAATAAGTAGGACAACATTAATACAATTTGCAGGTAAAATAATGTGTCGCTAGTCTTTATTTTTGCTGGGATAAGATCAAAATGTGTGAATCCATGTAGAGAAAAACATCAGTAAGCTTCAAATGTGAACCCACCATGAATACAGTAATATTTATGAGAATTAAAGATGGTTACTCTTAAATCAGAACTGGTGTTTGTTTGCTATGAATGAGACTTGGTTTTTTTCCTCAAAAGAAGCAGCAAACAGGATACTTTTGAAAATACTTGGTTTTAAATCAGCTGGGTAGGACCTGTGTATCCTTCTCATGAGTGAGAAACAGCAAGTAAGTATTGGACATTAAAAATCCTACATGTCATAAGGAAAAATTTTACACTTCTAGTGAAGTCTTACCTTGATTTAATCCAGTGAAAACTGCAGGAAGAATTAGGATATTCGTTTAAATGAATATATTTGCACTACTGTGAATACAGAGAAAGTGAAGCCCAGCTCAGGTCCTAATTTTTTCTTGCAATGTAACTCATATTTAACAGCGTAAGTAATTTGACCCCAAACCTTCTTGCCTGTAACAGACTCTTCTATAAATGGCTTTTATGTCACCAGAGTGCTGGCAAGAATGACAGTGAAATCTCTCCTCTCGTGTCAATAATACCTGCTGAAGCAGTCGCTGTAGGAGATGCTGGAAGGAGGAAATCTGAATTGGACAATGCCTAAATCATACTTTTTTCCTTGTAAGTGGAAGTGGAACCTTAACTCGCCTTTTGGTGTTTATAAATCTACAGGTGTGCATGTGTGTGTGTGTGTGTTTGTACACATGTACCAGGTTACTGGTTTAGGATTCTTCTTTTTTCTAGGCATAGTTAGGTAGCGGTAAAAATACCTTATTTGAAATGTACACAGCAGAAGGGAAGTAATCGTTGAAGGGAGGAAAATTGACACAGAATAATAAGGAAAAAAGTGGTTATAATATAATGAACCCATCTTTTCCTCTTATGGGTGAAGTTGCATGAAGTTATTTTGCCTGCTTTTTTATTGGGTGGCTCTGTTTTGTATCTTTTCACCACAGAAATTAGCTGTGCTTTTTGCCTCAGCTGGTCTGTCAATCCATCAGTGTCAAAAAAAAGGTCAGGTTAGCAGGAGAAAATCTGCATGCAATTTGCTCTTAATAAAGTCCCTTTTCTCTCTGGAGAAATTATTCATAGAATGAACCCTCAGTGTGCAAAATAAGCCCATTGCTTTCCCTGCCACTGCCTACAGCTGCATGTTTGCTCACATTTTGCTAACTTGTCATTCTCCAGGAGCAGGAGAAATGAAAAGGAAGTTATTTTCTTCCAGTGCCACCAGCTGAGAAGGCTCAGGTCTCCAACTGGGTTTCCTCAGCTCTCTTGGATGTTGGTGCAGTTGCCTGTTCATGGCACAGGTCAGCCAGGACTCTGTTCCTGAAGCCATGGGAGGAAGCAAGGAACAATTTGGGATGTGGGGTATTTTGTGTTTGTGATTCATTTTCCATAAAGTGGTGTGGGCCACCATTGAACATGTTATTGGTTAATAAAAAAGGCAAAATGCTATTAAGGTTGTAAAAAGCAGATTAAATAGAAGCTAAGTGTTGGGGCGAGAAAAAGAATGTCGATCACAAAAAGTTTCAAAAAGGGAATCATCAAAGAAGAAAAATAATAATAACATTTTATATACAATGTAAGATACCTTTACATAGACAACATCTGTGCAAAAAAAAAAGCAGTCTTGAGTCACCAGTCACGTGCTGGGAGCTGAATTTTGGGCAGCAGGTTGTTGAGGGAAGCAGTGTTGTATGGAATGTATGCACAAGGGCAGCAGGAATTGCTGCTCTGAAGAATATCTTGCAGGACAATAGAAAGTGGCTTTGCTTTTGGAGGGAAAAGAAAGACAGGATTGAGGGGAGCCAGACCTGCCACTATTCATGGAGCTGGATGGCGGCACAAGGAGATACAAATGCGGCTGGCCGGAGGGGAGGCACTGCTGCGAGTGTTCTTAAAGGCAGCTGTCATCAACTGCTCAAGCCTGCAGAAACTAGTGATAATTAATCTCTAGAACCCCCCTGCCTCCTTTTATTCAATTATCCTTGGGAGGTACTTCTGCTTTTGACCCCAGCATGGCGAGTGCTGGGCTTTCCTGCCACAGCACTGAGCAGCATTAGCATGGGCGGTGGCGTGCAGGAATCCTGCACTGGTTACCTGGAAAGGCTGGAGGCACAAGCACCTATGTGGAGTGTTTTTCACAGAGAGCAAAGTTGCAGGGAAACACGAGCGGGGGCCAGTGCAGCTGCATGGGGAGGAGGTTTTACTTGAGCTGGCAGTGTTCCAGGCTCTGTGTGTGCTGCTGTGTCGCAGTGTGATGTGTGATATCAAAGCTGCTTCTCCCCATCGTTTTTCATTATCACGCAGGGTTATGAGGCTTAGCGGGGCTGAGAGATGAGATTCGAGCAGCTGCGTCAGCAGGAGCGCCTAAATGTGACACAATTCTCCTCAAACGCTGCAGTTACCAAAGCATCCCTCCTTGTGAGATGTTTTGTAAATAAAACTACATTAAATAAAACTGATGGCAGTGCTGAGACCCCTTTCCAGGGAGTGTGGATGTCCGGGGAGCTGCTGGCTGGTTTGCATCAGCACCTTGCAATAGGGAGAAGCGATGCAGGGCTAAGCAAGTATTGCCAGCCAGTTCTGAAGCACTGAATTTAATTCTAGCAACAGGAAACCCTAAGTGGTCATCAGGGATTCCCTCTCTGTGACCACTCAGCTGTCTGAAATTCAGTGGCCTTGTAGGTGGAGAAAGCTCCGTAGAATAACTGGCGAGCTTTCTTTTCATCTTTTAAATCCATAATGCATGTATATACATATTGTTAATAATTCATATAAGTGGAGACATCTTGCCCAAGAGCACGTTCCCCTGTCACAGGAAATAAATTGTTTAATGATGTCTAGGATAGAAATCAGAGGCTGGCTCTAAATCCAGCTATTACAGAACAGTGCTAGACATGCAGTGCACACTTCCAAAAACAAATAAATTCATTACAATTTAATAGCAGTGGAAATAAAAAGTGTAAGGTAATTTAAATAATTTGCAAAATAGAGCCATATTTTATCCTAAAGCCATAATGCCAGGTACTCACATTCACAGGAATTCTTGAAAGACTTCAGGGCTGGACTTAAGTGCAGGTAAACAATAAGGTGGAATTTTCATGTCATCATGGTGGATTAAATTTACAGGGAGGCAAAATTCAGTTTTGTGGTGGTAGTGATCCAAGCCTGGGTTTTTAGATGGAAAAGAGTCTGGGAATGCTCAGTTTGGTGCTGGGTCACTCAGTAGGTTTAGGTGGCATGATGCAGAGTAGTGGCTTCTGGGATTTGACAGCCAAGTTCAGGATCTGCAGAGCCTCCCTGCCACTGAGGAAAGGCAGGGTTTGGAGATCCCAGTGGTGCACTGCAGAGGTAGGAAGAAAGGTGAGGAGGAGAAACAGGACCCTAGAAGCTCAAACTGCAGTAGCCTTGCAGATAAATTTTGCAAACTGCCTGCACCCTTTGGTTGTTGGCCAGTTTAAGCACCTTATTTTCATGTGTTTTAAAACAAAATAAAAAGTGGGATTTATTTCGTGCTTAGAAGTGGGTAGTGACAGAAGATTCAGTAGTGACTGACTTTTTGTTTTTCTAATCCCAGCAACTGAAATATCCCTTATGATGGTGAGAGCTCACTCAGCTGGGTAGTGTCCTGTCCTGCTGGTGTTTTCCTGGGAGTGCTTCTCTGCAGTGGATTGCTCCTGGCTGTCAGAAACAAACATACCAGGTGACCCAAAGTGCTCATGTTTTAAATATGTTCCATTTTCCCTGCAGTTTCTTGGATCTACAATACACGTGGACCATTTCAGTTGGGTTTTGTGTCAGACTGGGAATTTTTCATGGTGATTCTGTTACAAATAATTTTGTTTGCTCTGTGGTAATACAGCTTCAAATAATTTTTTGCTTGTCCTATTAAATGGTTGCTCTGTTTTACAAGAATGATCATGATCATCTTCCCCTGGAGCTGAATTAGGTGTTCCTCTAGGTGATGTGCAACTCTTTTATGCTGTGGTAACAACAACATCATCCTGGGAGAGGGGCCCTTTCCTGGTCAATATTCTATTAAAATAGTAATAAGTTGGTACTGGTTTAACTTGAAATCTGCATATCCTCATCTGCAACAGCTGTATCTGGTTGAGCTGCTCTGAATATGTATTTGTAGCCTGAATATTGGTGATTGAGAGACAGGGACATCTGAGTTGGGACCAGAAGCCAATTTTATTGAGTATACAAGGCATTTATATAGGGTTTGACTTGTGTGGCACTTCTGGATTCTGGTTTCGGTAACAATTTCCATTGATTACACATTCTTCATGACATCAGTTACCTGGTAACCATTACCAAGTTTCACAACACATCTCTTGGTCACTCCTACCCCAGGGAGCAGTTCTCTGTGTCTGTCTCTCCCATGGTTCCTGTTTCATTAGGCCAAAGATACCAGGCTCATTTATCAGTTCCATTGTGCTCTCTCTGTTTTAGTCCCCATACCTGCACTCATCTCTCTCAGCAAGTTTTTGATTCCATGAAAGTTTAGCTCAGAAATCTCAAGCCAGCCTGGATTTTGAATTCAGGATATTCAAGTAGGCCTAGATTTGACAGCTTTGGGGGTCTGATTGGAATTTCTGGAGCCATTAAATGGTTCTGCAGGCTTTTTCTGAGACTGCTGAGAACAATTTTGACTGTTCTCTTTCCACAACCCTATCACACTGACCATCAGCCTCACAGACTCGTCCACTTTCCTGAAGGTTTAACATCCCAAGCATACCATATGTGTGTATTAATAACCACAACAATAAAAATAAAAATAAAAATAAAAATAAAAATAAAAATAAAAATAAAAATTAAAAATAAAAATAAAAATAAAAATAAAAATAAAAATAAAAATAAAAATAAAAATAAAAATAAAAATAAAAATAAAAATAAAATAATAAATGGGACCTCAGACAATTATTTTCCTAGAAGATCTCACCATACTGGAGAAGATCCTGGAGTAACTGAATTTGGTAATTTAAAAAATGCTGGCTATATTATTTTTCTTTTAAAGTCTGTGCAATATTTTGCACATTCACTCTCCTTTTGCAAGAGAGGGAGATTTTAAGAGGTGCCTTTTTCTTGATGTTTGTCAAAGGGAACTAATTTTTTATTCAATAATGCATCTTTTCTTTCAAGTCATCCAGAAATTCTAATATACTTGCTCTGTTATGCAATACAAAAATTACTATTTATACCAATGGATATTTTTTCAGGGGAAAAAAAAAAACAACACCTTTCTTCTTTGAGGGTTTAAACATGAATTCTAGTTTCCTCTTCAACCCTCCTTCTTGTGATGCTCCTTGTCAGATTAATGTGTTTTAAAGCTGTCAGTTGGTACCTGAGCTGTCAAAAAGGAAGATTAAAACCACACCTTGCTTTTGGGGGATTCATTCTTCATTGCAAACTGCAGAGGAAGAGAGAGAAAACCTTTCCTGCTGTCTCCTGGCATTCATCTGAGGCATGCTGCCTGTGTCATTCTGGTTATGTTTTGGGGTTAGGAAGCAATTTCAGTTACTGCCAGCCTTGGATATTCACACTAGAACAGATTCACGATTGTGAAATGGTTATTATTTTGTGAGGAACAGAATGTACAGAAAGGAAGGGTCATGGGTTTGATTTTTATCTCAGGCAAAAACAGGGCATATGACTCAGACTGGAACTGTTGCATTTGCCTCCTAAAGTAGTGGATATACTCACCTTATACAGTTAATCAGTAGATGAAATATCCTTTTTAGACCTTTTAAGTTACATGAAGTTTTCAGCTAGGAAAAAGAGAAAGACACAATGTTTTTAATCCTAACAAAGTCAATCTGTGGTTTTTTTTCAGATATCCTTTCAGAAGAAATAACTGTGCAAATCCTCGGTGTATTTTTTACACAAACTGAAATAATTTCTGAAAGAAACAGAGAGAATAACCCTTGAGTTCCAGCAGCAAGGAGGCATTCTGCAGCAGCTCCCTTTGGTGCCAGGTTCTAATGAGACCATAAAAAGTGGCCAAGGCCCATAAGCCCTGCAGAGGTTTGGTTCAACAGTGTTCACCAGTTCCTCTAATCCTGCTTTAAATCAGTTTTTCATGAACCTGGGTCCTATTCTCCTCTCAGTCTGAGTAATAAAGTGCATTCAGGGGAGATGATGCACATGAGAAAGTGCTGCTCATTTCACAGGACTTGAGGAATAATCCAGGACTATATATTTCTCTAGTGTTTCAGTTAGTGTTTAAATGATTCAGCCATCATTTTGGCTATGCACTTAATATAGAAGGTGCTTGATTTTGATCTAATATGTGTTCTTGAGACTTTTAAGACTGTTTTTTACAGTTTTTTAAAGTAAGAGCCTATTCCAGTCTCAAGAACCATAAACAACTCACCTTTCTGGATATGGATATATCACCATACCTTGTAGTCAGGTCAGTTTTTTTACATGGAGAAAAAAAACCCAAACCAAACCAAAACAAAAAACTGATGTGGGAAAACAACCTGGAAAAAACAGTGAAATCAAACAGCAGATCCCAATGCACATGTGAAAGATAGGTGTATGTTTATGAAAGATAGGTAAATAAAAAATCAAGCACATAAAATCCAGATATTAATTTGCCCCTGTGCTTGTTTTGTTGAAATGACAAACTATGCCAATTTTTTCCATTCATGCCAAATACCAATTAGCAAGACAATAAAAAGCCAACTGAAACAAGAGAGACCTTTGCTGTTACTGACAGAATTCATAGGCAGAGTGGTTTCTTTCACTGGGAAATAATGAAAATAACTGGCTTTTTGGGTAAGGTTTTGGCTGCTTGAAGTCAGTAACCCACAGCTCATTTTCAGTGTGTGTTTTTGTAGATGCTGTGTAGGAAAGGACAGTCTGACAACAGATGTTTAGAGCTACTCTATTGGATTTTGCTGATAAACAGGCAATATTTTGTTTCTTATAAATAATTGGATCTTATAAAGAATCCTTTGCTCAACTTTGATATGTCACACAACTTTCTTGAATTGTTCTTTGGTCTAGTGCAAATTAAGATAGTAAGTGAATTAATTGCAGATATTTGAAGAAATATTTCTTGTTGCAATGAGCATGATGACCAGTGATTTTCTTTGTGTGTACACAAGAATTTTCTTTGTGTTTTCTGTGTACAGATTTCTTCCAGACTGAAAAGTGACAACCAAAACTGCACATGCATTTGGAGCAGGTCACATTGACAAAATGTGAATGTTCAATTATGCAATCTATAATTTCCCATTACCCTTCTGTCCCAGGTGGGTGTTGTGTGATGGGATGGAATACGCCTGATTACCATAGGAATGCAATATGCAAAGAAGCTTCTAAATAGAAAGCAGTTAATTTAACTAAACTTTTTCTTTTTTTTTTTTTTTTTTTATGTCAGTGCCTAATTACATTCATCATGCAACATTTAAAAGGCAGATATTTGGAAATAAACTTCAGCCAGCAAAGTTACAAAGACCCTGAGAAAACACCTTGAGGAAAGGCAAGTGTGTTTCCAGCCATGTGTAAAGGTGCAGCTCAGAGGGGATAAGTGTTTTTATCTCTCTGCTACAACCTGCTCTTACAAGATAGAAACAACTTCTTGTCATGGAGCGCGTGCTACTTGATGGGATCTGAACAGGCTCTTCATGCCCACTGCCTTCTACTCCTCACCAGTTCTGCTGTCATGATGAATGTGTTCCCTTGCAGCAACCTTAATTGTTTTTTGAGGGCTAGAAGAGTGATCATAATCGCAGCTGTTGCGAATTTAATTCTGATCTGTAAAGAGACTGCGCTGTAAGCAAACGTTTTCATTTTGAACGCTTGAATCAATGGTTTTCAATTACAAATAGAGAACCCAGTAGCTGGAAATGTTCCTTACCAGAGGGTAGATCCTACCCCTATTAGTCACTCACATTGCCTATTTTTCAGACATTCACAGCTGAAATTTTGAGCTCTGGAAATAAAGGATGTGGTATCTACAAAAAAACTTTCCAATTGTGGATGATCTCTAACTAATGGATGAGTACAGATAAAAAAGGCAGGTTATGTTGCCATTTTCTCTTGAGTGCCTTGCCATAAAATGGCATTTGGGCTATGGGTGGAGTGGATAGTCTCATTTCTGAGACTTTCCTCTTCCCTGTGTTCAAGGTTTGTGTGCCACAGAGGTTTATTTCTACAGTAACGTGCTGCTCATGTCTTTGTCGTGAGCTGTTGATGTTTATTGCTGTTCCTCCACCCCCAACTTACAGCAGTGTGCAATTCTTTGTGCCATGAGGGAACCTGCAGGGGAGCAGCTGCTGATTGCAGCAATGCATCAGGAGAAATCCCATCCTGTAGGAGCCTGGATCAGACACACGTGTGCTGCCAGGGGTGAGATAAAAATGAGGAGTGGGCACGATCTAGTGACCCAGAACAAAAGCTCTTTAATCAGGAGACAGTAACAAACCACAACAACCACTGAGAATGTGAACAAGGCACTAGAAAGGCGAGGGCCAGGGGGCTACAGTAACTTTTATAAACTATGGTAGGGGTGGGGGCTGAGGGAACAGTACCAGCCAGGAGTGAAGATTAGGAATATGCAAATAACTGTGGCAAATGTAAACAAACAACAACAGGGGAAACAAAGAAGTTTCTAGTAACATTAACATAATAACTCCCAGGGGACAATGCAGGTAATATTTTATTCTCCACGGCTGAGGGGATTTTTCCTACGGCCTTAAGTCAGAGCTTTCATCGACCCCCAACACCATCTCTTTAAAGAATATAGACAGGAGCATAACTTCATTTAAGCGACTTCACTTAAATTCAGCTTCTCACTGTGAAATTCAGAGTACAGAGACAGTACCAGCAGTAGAAAAAAGGTGGAAATTCCCAGTTGAAATAATGCCCAGAAGTTGCATTCACTCAGTGCCAAAGACCTGTGCATGGCTCAAGACTAACAAAGCTCTTCACCGAGCCAGTTCGGGTAAGTGCGCTTTAAATACGAGTGAAGAACATTTTGGGTAATTTTTCTTGTGTTTCCTCCTAGATATTTGGGGTCACAGTGTAAATGTTCTGTCTTCTCTAAGTAGCTATTTACTTTAAATTGTCTCACGAATTTAATGAAGCTGCTTCTGAATTTTGGTGCTGTTCACTGTCAATACAGCCAGTGATGGGTGTCTGTAGTAAATGCCTTATTGTCTGTATATCAAATTACACTGACACTTCCATCTAGCAATCTGGTCACCTGTATGACAGGGCTTCATCTACTCTTTGAATTTTGTAGTGATAATGGAATGTTAAAGAAGATAAAATACATGTATGGGTTTTTATTTAGATATTCATTTTCACTTTCAGTCAGTGAATCATCATTTAAAAAAAAAAAAAAGACAAATTGCAAAAACTTATCCCTAAAATCATCACAACTGCCTCAAAAAAAAAAAAAAATACTAAATGCTATAAAGCAAATTGTACATGTATGCCTGACTTGTTTCCTAATAGAACAGCTTCCAGGTAGTATAATGTTGCATTTTCCAATTATGAAGGATAACAGAACTAACCATGATGACTGATTTCAGGCACTTATGCTTATGTCCCACCTTATTCACTTTATTTGACCAGACAGCCTTGCCATGAACAATTTAGAGAAAACCCTTTTTGTTGGTTGAAAAGACAGATCATAAAACATATGGTGATGTGAATTGTAATGTACTGTAGCTAATACTGGTTCAGTATAAACTGTTTAATAATAGTCATCATCAACTGTTTAATAACATAGTCAACTGCTTAATAATTGTCCTTGATAAAATAGTTCTGGTGGGTTTGGGAATGTATTAGAAACGTTGGTAAATATTTATCACGTTATATATTATTTATTTGTTTGTTTGCTTAAAATAATTAAGAATCATATGGATATCAATGGATCAATACAAATATTCCAAAACTTGTGAGAAAAGCCACACTGCCCTGATGTTGCTTTTACTCTTGGTGTGATGTGAAACCATTTCTCAGTAATGTAAAGAAACACTGTTCAACAGTGCAGGGTGGCATAATTTAAAGCCTTAATTAAATATGCATGAGGGAAGATTAAATCCATTTTTGAAATGTTGAAATATATATTTTATTTAGTACATTTGTTATTAATTTTAATCTTAGTGATAAAAATATATTGATAGAATTTAAATGAAAATTTCTGTTGAAGCTTAAAGCTCTACATAGAAGTGTGTGGGGGTTTTGATTTGCCTTAGGGTTTTTTTGGCAAGGGGGTGGGTGTGTGGGTTTTTTTCATTCAGGTAATAATGCAAAAAATTACTCAGAGCAGTGGTAGAACATCCATCCTTAGAGGTTTTCAGGATTGAGGTGGACAGAGCCATGGCTAACCTGACAAGCTGTGTGAAGATCACTGATCCTGGTGATTTCATTAAAAGCACACTGCTAAAAATCAACCCAAACAGAAATGGGACAAGCTGAATCTTTCCCATGGAGCAGGGATAAATCAGCATCTCCATTGAGCTCTGTGACTGCCAACTCACAAAAAAATCATAATTAAAATCCAGCTTTGGTCAATGGCACTGAAATCCCAGATTATTTTCCAAATTAAGAAAGGTTTTAACCAACTCTGTGTATTTTCCTTCACTTTTTATCACTGGTGCAGAAATCACTCGTGAAATTCTGAAGTAGGGGAAGGAAGGGTGGCTGTGTCTAAAGACACATGGCAAGGCATAAAATGTGAGAATTTTCATTCTTTGTGTAGTTACCAGCAACTTAATGTTTTCCCTGGGTGCACTGTTGGGGTAGAACACGTTTTTGTTTATGCTTTGTTTTTAATAGTTTAAATTCATTTTTGACAACTGACATTTTCTAATCTCTCTGGATTTGATCAAGGGTAGATTTGTTTTTTAAAAAAACACAATTATGCTATATATTTATTCACTGCATCAACTGAAACCTTTTCACTTTCAGATGCTTGGGGAATTACTAGTTTTACTGATGATTATTTTACAGTTAAATTGTATTCTATCAAATCAAATGGGTCAAAGGTTTTCAAAACCCTTTTATTTTATTTTTTATTTTTATTGTATATTTGTCCAAGTAATTTAAGATGCAGTTCAGTTACAGTGGCAGTTACACTTTGGCTCGACATCTCAAGTTTCAAGTTGTTCTCATGGTCCCATTAGATCATCTTATTGATTTGCCAGGCATTGATTTGCTGGCTGCTCTGCCAGCAGCCATAAGAACACAGTTTGTTTGTGTTCCAAGACACTGCTCACACATTAAGTTTGAGGAGTAGACTCTTTTCAGTCAGATTTCTCTTTAAAAGTATTTCTACCTAGAAACAAAAGAAAATGTATTTAATGTTGGTTGCATTTCCCACTGATGAACATCTTAGGCAAAGAAATTGGAATTAACAGATTCATCTTTGCCCAGTAATGTATTATTCTTTTTTTTTTTTTTTTTCAAATTTTAGTTTGCACATGCATCAGTTTTCTAGAAGAGGTAATTGTATTCAGGCTTTTCATTTTAGTGCAAAGCTGCCATGCTTAGACTTTTGCCTGAACTTGCAAATATTTTTTGTGCAGCACAAATTCTGAGACAGAGATAGCTGAGCAGGCAGTCTGCAGTGGGATCCTCTGCAGCAACAGGCCCCACAGCTCTTTATCAGGGAAATGAGCAGGCTACTGGGAAATCCACTAACTCTGTTTCCTAGAGCAGCTTTCCCTTTGCTCCTCTCCAAGTGAAGTGACAGAATATCTGTGTGAACATGGGACAGCCTCTTCAGGGCTCCTCTCTCCCCAGTGACCCTTCACCTGGAGGTGTCCAAAACCAGGGTGTGGATATGGATATGGATATGGATATGGATATGGATATGGATATGGATATGGATATGGCCCTTGGGGATGTGGTTTCCTAGTGAACACAGCAGTGCTGGGATGACCATCTTAGAGGTCCTTCCCAACCTCAGCGATTTTATGATTCAGGGAGAAGTATTAAAATAAAGCTTTTCCTCCTTGCAGGTTGATCTGCCTTATGGAAAGAAACTCGGAAACCTTCAGCCTGTTGTTTTGATGTGTCAGTTATGCTCTAAATACATTCTCTCTGGCCATTGCAGAATTAAGAAAAATTGCCCAAGCTGAAAGAGACTGTGAGATGGGCAGGTGAAGGGTTTCAGCCACAGCCTGAAGCAAAATGGACAATAGAGAGGCTGCTGAGGCAGGATGCAGGGAAGGACAGAGAATTTATCTGTCAGTTTTGATATAGAGAAGGTGGTGGTTTTGGAGGACTCCAGGCTCACTTCCACATCTGGCTATTGGAGTAGAAAAATGAGGCTGGTTGTGTTCACAGAGTATTGGGTTTTTCCTTTAAAGTCAAGAAAGGTATGACAAAGCACCCAGGAGGCTTAGGGAAAAGAAAGCTCTTCTCTGTAAAGAAACACACTTCCAGAGATGCAAAGTGAGCCAGTATTGAAAATTCCCAATGGCTGAAATCAAGATAAGTGCCAAAAGTAAATGTAAGTACAGAAAGAGAGGGGGAATATCAGAATCACTGGGCTCTCAAGACACGTGGCAAACACAGAAGGATAGAACCTCCCTAGTGGTAATTTTCAGGATATAAACTATCAATTCCCTGTATTAAGCATTTTGCTACTGCAGTGCTGAGCCTTTTGTCACTTTTTCCAGAAGCACTGATTACCTGGCATATAGGATACCATTATTTACCACATGTCTTCATGGGCTGTCTTGTCTTCCATGCTGGTTTAGTGTACCAACCTTCCTGCTCTGTTATTGGCATGTCGGCTTTGATTACTCTGCTTTTAAGTGCTTACTACAGCAAAATGACTTTGCAGTGGACCAGTGTTTAGGAGTATCCACATTCATAGTACATTCTCTGACTGGTGCATAACATGCATTTGATTTCAAACATTTTAAATGTCAGATTTAGGGTTTTTATGTCTAGATATGAGTATTTTTATGATTTAATCACTAAGGACAGCTATGCTTTTATAAACATAACTTTATATGTGAGAAATCTCATATTAATGCAAAGAGAACATCTTGTTCTTAACATCAACTGTTAAATTTTATAACAGTAAATTTAGAAGCTTACTTAAATGGGACAATCCTTTATAAACAGTTTGGTGAAGAGCCACAGACCCTGTTGCAAGAGAGTGCACATGTGATAAGTCATACATATACCTAAGATGAGCCATAAATAAGAATAGCTCTGTGTTGCTGCTTTTGTTTGAGAAATCCCCAAGACTCATTATGATATAAACTGTGAGCTGTCTTTGGTACAGAATTTCCTAGTTTTTCTGGGGAATCAGACAATGGAGCTTTTGGAATCTTAAGTGTTTCTTATCAACTTGCCAAGAGGAAGCTCTGCTGTGATTACTTGTAATTCAAATATGATCTGCCCACGGCTTTGGCCAAATTCCTCCATTAAGCATAGAAGCAACTGTACCTTGCAGTTCCCCACTGTCTCATCGAGCTATTAGCTCTATCTTCCTACTACATTTCACACCTGGAAGTGCACTTTTAAAAATAAACCCTAGTTCCAATGCCATTCCTCAATAAAAATTTCTTTCATGCTTTTGGTTTCCTGCCTCAGGAAGGATGGAGAAGCTGGTACCACACATCAGGAAAAATCTGGGAGCACAGCCAACAGCAGCAGCAGGAATGAAAGCCAAACACTGCGATTCCAACCAGAACAATTCCTCCCTCTTCCTGCCATAGGAACCTAAAAAGCCCCCTGGAAAGTCTTGGAATCAGGGCTTTTCTGAATAATGCACACCTGTGGGTTGTGTACCTTGTAAGTGCAAGGTAGTCACTTGTGTTTGTTTCTTTTCAAAACAAAACTGGAGTTATTTGGGTTCTCAACATGGAACACAGTAATTATTTTTTGTTGTCTTTAAAGGAAAAGAACCCCAACAACCCAGTTAAGTTTTGTAAGGTGACTCTATATAGTTGAAGTGGAAAGTATTCCCAGGTATCTTTATGGCCAAGCTCTCATATTTGCCACAGCGAGCTGAAGCAGCACTACTTATGTTTTGAGCGACCCCGAAAAAAACAAACATTGGCTGCGCTTGAAGTCTTATAAATGAGTATTTTTCTTCTTCAGTCATCCCTGCTTTGTGTTCCACTGCCAGTAAGAAGCTTAACTTGAAGATAATTCAATGGAGCACTGTGTCTTAGAGCTCCAGCGACAGGCGTGAAATTGTTTTATCTTTTTTGTCGGCGGTGCGCGGCGCTCTCCGGGCTGGCGCGCACACCATCTGCTGCCGAGGTAACTCTCGGGATACTTGTCAAATTGATTGCACTCAGCAACGGCGGAGACACAGGAAAAATGGAGTTCCTAATTACATTTTGCCAGGGAGCTTGTTTAACTCTAGGAAGTGGTAATTCAGAAATAAATGGCTTTGGTGGACATCTTAGAATCTTTAATTAACAAATTACTCTATTAACACACACATTGCTTTCCAGGTGAGTGAGATCATTTGCCCCTGGGGCTTTTTTTTTTTCCGTGTGCCTTCTGTTCCTCCAGCGAAATATGTAACAAATTGAAGTATTCATTTTGATTACATAAAGCACATGGGTATACAATTATATGAAAAGAAAGATGACATTTGTTGCCTACCTTCCCTAAGGTCCCCCTACAAGCTTTGCCCTTCACTGAAAAAACAAGGCATAAAGTCATTAGAGCACATGCTTTTTGTTTTTCTTTGCACATTATGTTTTTGGAAGGGTGTGTTATCAAAGGAAAAGCCTTTGCTAGAAACAATGGGATAATGATTCCTTACAAAATACCACTAAAATAATAAGTTTTCCTCACACAAGTTTTACATTCTTTCATATGTCAACTGTGTGTTCATTTTGGAGCTTTTAGGAATGCATTTACTTAACATTACCAAATGTATATAATAAATGTATATTAAAGAAATTAAATATTAATGTAAATATAATCAGTTTACTGCTTAATTTTATTAATTTTTTTGCTCATTATTTTATGCTTTACTGAGCAATTAATCTAATTAATTTTAATCCCTTTATATGTTTTACAGGGACACTTTCTGTATTGTGAAATAGTTTTTCAGCATATACTAGGCTGGAAGAACTAGTTCATTTCAGTCTCAATATTTATTGGAGCATTAAATGAAACATTGGGAGAGAAAGTTAGTTTGTATAACTAAAATGACAACATCTAAAAATTATATAAAATCACCAGGATTTTTTTTTAAATACATTTTTTATGGTGAAACATGCAGAGGAATTTATTTGGAAAGAGTTCAGAAAACTAATTTGAGGTAAGTCAGGAGTATGTGAAATAGTTGTGAAGAAGAGTTTCCTTTGTTTTGTCCTTCATGGGACTTGGATCTAAACCCTTTTGAGGTTGTGTTCTTTTATTCCATATCTTCTGTCTTGGGGAATTTTTCCTTCTTTCCTTCACCTAGCTGATTAAGACAAGGACTCCTGAATTTATCTAGACCTGGCCTCCCTCCTGCTGCATTTTTTAGATATGTTTTCTGGATATCTCGCAGAAATTCAGCCTGTGGAATTTGAACTTGACCCAAGCTCTGGTTTCTCATCTCTGCTGTCCACACGTGGGGATGATGGGTTGTGTCTGAATTCATGGTAACAGCAAGTGATTCCCTCTGTAGGTTGCTTTACTCTTGCTAATTAAAAATGACTACATAAACCACTTGGAAATCATGCAGGTTATCCTTCCAGTCTCAGCAAGAAACCTGCCATCCCTAGAGAAGACTAAGCTAGAAGTCACTGTGACCGAGAAAACATCATGAAACCACAGACAGGAAATTTGACATATTTTTCAGAACCTAAGCTTTCCATCATGCTTCAAGTAAAAGAACATCCCATGCTTTTTCACTGTTCTAAGCACTAGAGGAACAGGCATTTGTGTGCCTGTGTATGTTTGTGAGCTTTTGTGTTTATATTCAGCTACAGAAAATCTATTTCTAGCATCATCAGTGTGTTACACATATTTCACATTGAGCTACTTTGTATTGCAACACCTGCCTCCCCTGTATTTTGCTCTGGGAGGGCTATGATGAGTGCTATCTTCCATATTATTAAAGGATAACACGAGCACTTGCTGGCATGTCATTGTAGCAAACAGTGACTTGTAGCTCCTTTGAAAATTCACACGCGTTTTATTGCTGCTTGAGAAAATAACACACATCTCCACTGCAGTTCTAGTCATTTTCCTGATTGCTAAAGGATTTCCCCTCTATTACCTCTGCATTTTCTGTGTTGCCAGGTGTGAAATGAACAGAATCATAAAGTCAGGCTGTTTTGGAGGAAAAAAACAACAGCACGGTCTGTGCTGCTGAAATGGCAGAGTACCGAAAGTGGAAAAATGCTAGTAGCTATTGGCAATCCAACCTACGTGACAGATAGTAGAGTGTGAAAGACATATTTGCCAATTCTTGCAATTAAAGGCAGTTAAAATATATATTACTGCCTCAGGAAAATATTTCAGCTTGTCCTTAAATTTCAGTATGTGCTAAAGTCATTTTGAAAGCAATGGGACTGCTACACTTTGCTTAGAAGTAAATAATATCGATATTTAAGTGTTCCTTAAATATGGCTGGGCTGCCAGGAGGTGACACATTTGCTAGTTGCAATGGGAGTTTCAGCAGTTACAAGATCATAGGTTTGATCCACTTCTGGTAAAACCACTCAGGCCTTGTTTAATATTTCCATTGGATTGAATAGCAGTTGACTCAGATAAAATGTGAAAGTCAAGTCTAACACTGGCTTGATCAGAGCTGTCTTGGAGTTAGGATGGGGTATCTGGGTTGGGAGGGTAAAAATCACCTAATTACAGAGTGAAAAGAGAGCTGCATGAGGAGCCAGGGGAACAACTTGGACATGCAAAAGGTGTTTATATACTGAATTATTTGCAGCACAAGAAAAACACCTGGGACAATTCTTGCCGAGGCCAGTGAAGTTACAGAAGCCTGGGTAAGCGATACAGATATTTCAGCTGAATGCAGGACTAATGCACCCAAATGGCTCTGAGAAGCCCCACCACCCCTGCCAGGGAGGCTGTTTGAGTTCAGCCCAGGGTGCTCCTGCTGTGTCCTGCCAGTACCATCAAGAGATGGATTCCTCTTGCTTGAGGAGCTGGTTTCATAGACAGCTTAGGTGAGAAAATGGTGAGTAATGTGCTTTGGCTGGCTCTGTGCGTTCTCGCTGCCTGATCTATGAAAGGGGTAACACTTCGTTCAGACAAGGTGCAAACACTTTAAATATATTACAGGCAGCTAGAGTAGAGGAAGAGATTTCATTAAGATTTCTTTTTGAAATACAAGGTGTTAACAAAATAATGCACTTCTTCTATTAAAAAAAAAAAAAGTTGCTGAGAAAAAACACTTGTGAAAACCTTAGCTAAAGACAAATTAGAGTGAAAAGCCTAACAACAACAACAGAAAGAAGCACAAGAGCTGAAGCTCTGAATGTTGTTGGGGGATACATTGGGTGCAGGGAGCTGCAGGTCAAGCTCTGTGTGCGCCCCTGAGACAAGAGGCCGAGAATTTCTCACCCTGTGCCCAACAAAGGGCACCTGTGGCCCAGCCAGGTGAGGGACACCCAGGGACACTGCAGGAGCTGAGGGCTTGGGGGGAAGAGCAAGGCTTGTGCCTTCCTGCGAGGGAATGAAAGCCCAGTGGGCTCTTTGTTCTGGGTCCCTCCTCAGAAGCACTAGCTCAGGCTGTTATTTTGTTATTGCACCAAGGTTTAATTATTTTAAGGACTGGGATGTCTGGGACTCTGCTAAAGGAAACCTGGTCTGGCTGTGAGTGGGATGTGCAGGGAGTGGACCCTGCTGGCTCCCTGGGGCCACTGCTGTGAAGGTCTCTGGTGTTGGGAGAGTGACTGCCACAGTGGCTCCTGCATGGCCAGACTGGGAGGTTTCTTTTACAAAGTTTTACATTTATAATCCCTGTAGGAAACACCCTGATCTGTGTTTACTCAAGAAGACCCTGTGGGCTGATGCCAGAGGAGAGAGATCATATCTGGGTCATATGATATGGACAGATTGACAGAAAGGGAGACAGAGGGAGAAAGAATTGGGGAGAGTTTTTTGTTTGTTCCAGCCAGAGCACTAGAAAGAGATTAGCTAGTCTGGAGTGTAATAATTAAAGTTTTGTGTGGTGTTCTTTACACAAGCACAAGAATTCCCTGTATTCACAACCTCTTTAGTAAGAGGCAAGCTACAGGCAACTCCTTTTTCTCATTTACTCTTCTTCCCCACCTTATGAGAGAAGAGTAAGGAGCTGATGAGCAGCATCTGGGACACCTTTGTCTAGACAGAACTGTTTGCTTTTTATGGGAAAAACTGTTTTTCAGGGTCTGTGTTTGCACAGTTCCTATTGCAACAGAAACATCTTTTTGATGTGGAAGCCATACAAAGGAATAACATTTAATTATAATCCATTATGATTTATAGCCTCTGAGAGGGGGGGAAAAATGAATGCTAGAAGCTTATTGGTAAGGAAGGTCAGGCAAGGAAGAAGCTGCAGGAAAGAGCTATCAGTTATCACTAAATGTCTTTTGAGGAGACTTTCCAAGTATTTGTGATTGTCTGCCTTAGAAGGAAAGCAAAGTGATCTGTTTCTGCCTATGAGGACTGGTAGGTAGGGTAGACACCTATTTAACATGCTGGGCTGTTAAGAGGATAAATAGAGCAAAAACATCTATGCAGGCAAATGGAAGACAGGCTAAGGAATTTCTAGTGAGAGTGTTGGTTGGTTGGTGTTTGTTTTTATTTGTGCCTTTGCATTTGAATGGGTTCTAAGAGAACACTTAATTCTTCCACTGTAAATGTACTGGAGAGCATGTACACAAGGGTAATGAAGTTTTGGGTGCTTTGCAGTCCTTTTGGCAGGTACACCCATGCACCTACCTATGCACCATGAATTGGACCTTTTTACCATCATGGGTTTCTCGTTTCCTGATCTCATCCTCAGTTGTGATTTATCCTTTAACAGGCTGTTCTGAGGCTATGATTGAATTTGACATCAAGTTTGATACCCTGTGTTGTCCTGATGGCTTTATGTCTGAGCACAGGCAGCCTTCTGGCAAAGATAAGCGTAGATCCCCATCTTTGTTACCATCTCCATTTAGGTGCTGTGCTCTTGGCATGTGGGCACCAGCAGATGCCATCGAGTCTAAAGTGGCATTTGGCACTTGTGTGCCAGTGCCCTTAAGAGGAGGGACTTTCTATAGAAGAGCCACAGCTCACAAACTGCCCATCTAAACTCATTTTGCTTGGCACTGAGCAAACTGGCTCCATCCTGGGCGAGCAGGCGCCGTGCCATGGCAGCAGATGGGGCTGAGGGAGGGGAAACCTTGTCCAACCATGAAGTGCATGTGTCTGAGGGCAGGGTTTCCAGCCAGCAGCCCCAGAATGGCTCCTGTCCTCAGCGCCCAGCTCCAGTTTGAGCTGCTCAGTGGTAGATTTTGTCCGTCCTGGTTTCAATATGTGCTGTAGTTATATTGCTCTTGACAAAATTATTTCAGCCTGAACGGTGCAGTTGTGCAGCAGGGTCTGAGAATTGTAACCAACAGACTCAAAGAATTATGATCTTTATACTTGTGTGATACCATAACCAGTATGCTCTGTTTAATATTTTGTAGCACGTTCTCCATGGTTAGTTACTGAAAAAAAGTTAGAAACCGTCTCACACAGGTGGTAAAAAATCAGGAGCTAAATGCAAGGGTTGTTACAACATTTTAAAATAGGAGAAAATACATGAACTTGTTTGTGGCACTGGTAGAAAAGGCAATGTTCTAAATTAAAACAATATTGCAATCCATAATTACCTGTTTGTTTCTTACACCGGCCACAATAATGGTGTGTTTTTGAGGCAGAACAGAATTAAAACATTTTGTGGAGCTGGTTGCCACACCTGTGATCCAGCAGGGTGCCTTAATGCCCTCTTTTATCACCTGATAAAAGCCCTGAACTTGCATTCTGAGTCGTATGTTGTCTATTTAAAAGTGATAAATCCTCAAAGCCACTACTGGTTCCACCGATGTGGTTATGTAAGCAATGAGACACCCATTCAACAATAAGGCCAGGGAGTGCCAGACAAGAATTCCTCCATACTTCATTGGGTAAATATTGCTTTACAAAAAGCACAATCATCCTAGAGGTATTGCATATTCTGGATAAAGCCATTTTGGCTTCTTGAACTGCTGTAAGAATAAGCTTAATGTTAACACTAAGGCTGGAGTGACAGGAACAGCAGACTAAAATCAAAAGAAAACAAACAAGGTATAGACTGAGTTAAGATATTCCTTGGTCTATCTATAGTCATCACACAAGGCAGTTGTTATTCTCATCAAAACAGCAATTTAATGACTTTAATATCACTGTGGTGGCATCATTTGTTTTCATGCTGTTTTGTCACTTCAAGAAAGGTCATTTTTCATACCCTCATTCAAGTACCAAAGTAGGATAGCCACATTTTTTTATTTTTTTCTTCAAGTTTTACTCTACAAAGTTTTCTTGAAAGGCAGAAATACTTGGGACCAGACTGATACAGTTTTTTGATCTGTTTTGTTTCTTTTAATTGGCTCCCAAATCAGAATGTCATTTGGGAAGACGCAAAGAGCTTAAATACGAATTTTTCCTCTCAGCAGAAGAGGGGGAGGCTTTATGGATATAAAATTATATAACACAAAAGTAACTGCCCTGGCAGTAATAAAGTTAGTAACTAAAATGAGTAAAATTAAGTATAAATATATAGGATTAAGAGGAGGCTTTGCAATTACTATAAAATGCTGTTATCTTGTGCCTGGTGTCAATCTCTGCTGAAAACTTCGGGGAGCAATTTGGGGTGTCCCATTGCTGGCACTGCCCTGGGCTCTTCCTGTGTGTCCCCAGCACCGCCCCTGCAGCCTCTGCCACTTCCATGTGCCCAAAAAACACGGATGTGCAGGTCCCACACTGCCATAAGTTTTCAGGAAAAAATACCAAATGCAAACAGTAATTGTATTTTGGGACCAGTGGGGTCTGAGGAGACCTTGGATGTCTCCTTTGCTTGGTGTCACTTGGTTTAATTCAGCAGTTTTGTTTTGCACTGGGGGAAAGTCTCTGGGGCCGATTGCATTGCAGGTACATTGGGCTTGGAATGAGCTTTTCAAAAATCCCCATATGATCTGTTCAGGCAGCAGAGATCAACATCCTAATGCCCTCAGACACTTGGCTTATTTTTTTTCTCTTCGGGGCGAAAGGATTTCAAATATTATCCCAAACCCCTGGCTACCTGTCAGAAAATACTTTCCTTGGGAAATACAGAACAAAACCAAACTTTAACAAAGCTGCTGAATTTTCTTTCAGCTTTGGGATTCGCTGCAATAACCCTTACACAGGTCTTGCATCTTGTGTAGTACAGAGCCATTGGTAACAACAGCAAGGAATTGACTGGGGATCTGTTTTCCTCTAATACTGGCAAGAAAAGGGAAAGCTGAGACCAGTTAGAGCAAAGAATACAATACCAGCTAAAAAAACCCAAACTCTCCTGTTTTAATAATACTTTGATTTAAATGCACTGCAATGTAGCAATGTTTCTTGTAGCAGGAGAGCACCAACACATTGTATAAGCCTTGCTGACTGAATGGTAATTAATGCCCATTCATAGAAATATATTGACAATATGTTTGGCTTGCATAGTGAGAGCTAGCATGTTATTTTAGGATGGGGTTTTTTTTGGCCTTCAGAGTGGTGCTGCATATTGAGGTTTATTTCCCTCAGCTATTCCATTACCAGAATGAAATGCCACCAGTTAATAGGATAGCAGAGTAAATGTCACAAGCTGAAGGGACCACAGGAATGTGTATTTGCCACATGTAGAAGCTGTACTTTATTACAGCGCAATGTGGAATTTATGAGCATTGCTTTAATATTCTAGATATGCTTCTCTGGTAATATCTGATATATTTCAGTGCTCAAAGTCAGGATACTGCAAAATCAGCTCCCTCTTGCTCTCTGCACCTTTCTTAGGTGCTTTGGAGCTATATAGTCCCAGTAATGCACTGTCAACTTGGGCAGGTAAAGCCAGCCCCTGCATGTCATTTATTGGCCTGTGAATGCAGATTACAAACACACTTTATTACCTGCTAATTTACCACCCACTGGCTGAAGGATGGCCAAAGTCTACTGTTTTTTTAATGGGAATTCATTATGCCATTAACCTTTCACTCCTGTAGGCCACAAGCAAGAATCTCCCCAGTTAAGTCACTCCTGTAGTAATGCACTACGAATAAAAACAATGATTTATTGCACCCCACAAAGTCTAATAAACATAAATTATATCCTAATGCTCTACATCTCGCAGATGATTGTGTGCACAGCGAGTTACTCTTTCCAAAGGCTGTTCTGAAACACGTTAAGTAAGAATCGTGCCCATTTTGGTGTCTGAGGTAACGTTTTCACGTTTTTCATATTTTGCATTATAAAATCACCAAAGGTGATGGGGTTTCTGTGTTATTTTTTCTAAGGAGGAAAAAGAAAGGGTAAGGCAACAGCAGTTTTCCCCCTCTCCTTTCAGCTGTTACTGCTCTTCTGTGTGGATGGCAGTGAAGGCATGACACGTAGTCCAAGGGTGATCCAAAAAGACATTTATATCTCCCCTTCTCCCAGTCAAAGCAAAACTTTCTGCAAATTTTCTAGGGTTTCAATAAATGTTTTGTGACAGGGTGCCTCTGCAGTGAGTGCAGCATGACATTCTATCAGTTCTGTATTTTCTGCACCTTTCTGATAGCCTAAAAAAATCTCTCCTGCCCGTTTCAAGCATTGCCAATTTAAAAAAAAATTCTTTGCAGTATGTGACATTCACCTTGATACCAGTGACATTCAGAGAGCCTGCTGATTTTTAAGCTAGTGATTAAGAACTGTCTGAAATAGTTTCACACATGGTTTGTAAATCCTCAGTCAGAGCTTTTCCATCAGTGCCGCTGTGAAATATTCCTCCTTGGCTTTGCAGATGTATTAACAAATTACTTTGCAGGAGCTCTGTCTTGAAAATGAAATAATCTCTTCCTTCTTGTAAACATTTATTTTCTACAAATACAAGAGCTTCTAGCCAATGACTGTAATATAGCACGGTTTTGCACTAGGTAGAGGTCAACCTAAAACATGACAAAAGTAAACTAAAAACCCAGAAGTTTTCCCCCTTCAGAAAATTTGGTAGTCCCCTGTGCTTAGAGCATTGAATACAAAGGTGTAAAAGATCTGATCAAGAATGATCTATTTACACAATTCCAATTGATCACGTAAAGCAGCAATCGACAGTGTAGTCTCTGTACGTCTGAAAGGGTTGCAGAAAATAAGGACATTTATTCTGTTTGTCTTCAGAATGGAATTAGAACTGCTGATTTACATCTTTATGATGGTTTATATCTACTGAGGGTTGAGGGGGAGAAGAACCAGTGTTGAACTCCTCTGAATCTCAAGTCTAAGTTGCTACAATCATGCTCTTAGTGATGTTATGCCCCTTTGATACTTTTTAGCTGTGGAGTTGGATTCCAAAACAAGAAGAAAGAAAAAACTGCAAGGAGTTTGTGCAGTCCTGACTGCAAGCAGCAGCAACCCCAGTGTGCCCTGAACTTTTAGGAATGCTGCTGTCTGGAAGGTAGGCAGCATCTCATAAAGACTCTTCCATTTGGCTGAGTGTCCACTTGCTAAATGAAAACTCTTTTCTGGAAGGCTTATTTCTCAAGGTCTTGCTTCCCAAGTTCTGAAAACTCTTCTCAGGAGCACCCAGCTGAAGGCAAGGTGCAGTCCTGTTAATCTTGTGGATGGAGGCATGGGATAACAGTGTCACTGAGCACTCCTGTAAGCACTGGGCGCTTCGATCTGCGTTGTTCCAAACCCCAGCTAACAATGCATGTGTTGGTTTGGGTCAGAATTTGGCTTAAAAATTTTGGTTAACTACTCTTAATGGAAAGAACTCCCCATTTATATTCCTGCCAATAGGGCTGAATGGTATGTTCAGAAGTAGCACCCAAGGAGCCCAGAGGACAATCCCTTGGGCAGCTGCACAGCTGTGCCCAGAGATCTCCTTGGACTGAGTGCACTTCTAGATCACTAAGCAGGGAGTAATCCAGTTTAATCACATGCTTGAGGGGGAAGGAATTACTTCAATTAGAGTCTCTTTATTGTTAGTCTGATCAATTTATGTTCATTGTATAGCTAAACATTTTTTTATTTATTTGAAGTGGGACCCAGCCGCTGTGATACGTGTATTAATAAAATTAGCGTTTGCTTCTTTATCTGAAAAAATAGGGATGGTCAGTGGCACAAGTGCAGTAGTTCATATCAGATGAGTCAGGGTCACAGCTGGGTTGTTGAAAGACTTCTTTGGATTTTTTTGGCTGCCTGATTTTCAGAGAGAAATTTTTGCACTCTCACTTTTCTCTCTCCTGTCCCACTCATCCAACACCTCTTGATAACTTCTGTATTTATTGGCCTGTTTCAGGCAAACTTGGCAGCTCTGCCTGTGCTGGGGTCTCATAGCTGTGAAGTGCCAAGGGTTTTCATTAAAATCATTGTTTTGGCATGTGCTGTAGCGTGCCTTTGAAGGAAACATTCCTTGTTCCCCTGCCAGCAGCCTGAGTAGCCACACGGCTCTGGGCACAGTGTGCGTGTCTGGCAGGCGAGGAAACAAGTAAAGGTGCACAGAAGAAGCTGAGGAGCATTTGGAGGTCCTGCTAGCAAAAACAGGCAAGTGGATGTTTGTTTGTTGTGATAGAGGAGGAGCTGGGAAAGCTGGGATCAGCAGGTGAGATTGGAGGAGAAGGAGCTTGGCTTGCATTAGTAGCTGGGTTAACAGTTTACAGACAGGGTAGAAGATGGATGTCTCAGATGTGCAGGAAATCAGGCTTCATTAGCTCTGCTCCTTGCAGAAAAACATGTTATTAATTGCCTTTGGTCTCCAGGGGAGCCACTAGCCTCGTTTGAAACTATTCTGCTGCTGATTGAGTGCTGAGGCATGCTCTGAGCAGAGGGATGTTTTTGATGCTGAGAGATCAAACTCTGCAATGAAATCTGCTGAGATAAGGAAGCCTGAATCAGCAAAGCCAGCTTTTAAGGAAACAGAGATCCTTCTGTGGAATAAAGAAACAAGTGCTGCCAGAGACTGGAAATATGAATTCTGTGCTCTTTAAAGCTCAGCACTCTCTGGGGCCCAGCCAAGCAGCCTGGAGGACAGAGGAGAAATTACTTGAGGATTTCCATCCAGGGAGGAAAAGAGCCCAAAGTGGCTGTGTGTGGGAGTGCAAGGACAGCCTGATATGATGAGTGGTTAATGCCTGTTCCTGTGCTTGCAGGCTTGGAATGCACAAAGCAGCAGCACTAGCAAATGCTCTTCAGTGATAGGAAAAAATTGCCTGGGTCTTTCTTTTCCTCTAATTCCTAATCCATGTTGAACCTGTATATTTAGTTTGGGACTTTCCACCTGTCCTTTTGGGTAAGAATTCTGACACTAAAAACTGTCTCCTGCACAGATGAAGTCCAAGTCATGGGTTTGTTTAATCTGTTTCATATCTTAAATCTCTTACTGCAAAGATCTGGGAGAGCGCAGAAAAAATGCTGCATTATTTTTGGAGAAGTAGCTCCCAGCTCTGATTTTGTTCTTCCTTCATTTTGCCTTTTTTTTTTTTCACTATTAGAACTCGATACAGGTCTGGTTATTATTTGCAAAGGTAGCCAGTTCGTAGGTGTGCCTGCTGAAGGTGTGTGACCCAAATGATAAGATATTGCCAATTTACAGGGGAACACATTTACATGCGTGAACCTGTCCGCTGTACCTCTCCAGAGAAGTGCAGCACATTTATCTCTGACTCCCTCTGGATCTTCTGTGGTGAAACATTCAACTGGATGGGCCCTGGTTTAATGCTGCAAGCTTGTGATGCAGTTATCCCAACCCCAGGCGAGCTTCTCACAGCAACTGCAGTGTTCACTTCTCATGCTGCTTCTACAGGAACAGAGGAAACAGCAAACAAGTGGAATTTGTTTTGAACCACCACTCTCTTTTACAGAATTCAGGAGAATATTTTTGAAGGAATTGATAGGCCAAGGCATAAAGCATACACTACATGTACAGAGCAACACGTGACTGATTGGTGTTTTTAATGGTTGGGTTTTAACACAGCACAGTTGGTAACGGTGTTCACATTTTAGTTGCTCTGTCACAACTGTGAAACAGGAGAGCTCTCAGTTATATGGTAGCATAATGACATGTTCTAGAAATGTCTGGATGTCCACTTAATGCCATGGTCTGGTTGACAAGGTGGTGATTCATCAAAAGTTGGACTTGATGATGTTAGAGGTCATTTCCAATGATTGGTGATTCTGTGTGATAACAGCTTAGAGGCAAAAGATATTTGGGAAGATTAGATTAGATTAGAAATTTTGGAAGGGCATTAAAACAGACAAGTACATTAACAAACTTAAAATAAGCTTTGTGTTACTTAATATTTTTTCACCGAAATTCAAAGCTTTGGCACTCTAAGTAAAGCAGAAAGTGGAAATCTCAGCACCGCTGCATTAATTTTTCAAGCCCTAATGTGCCAGAGAGGGAATAAGTTATTACATCTGTTGCCCTCTGGGAGGAAGAATGAAAAGCACAGAAATGATTCTTCACTGTTAGGATGGAGTAACTGAGTAATAGCTGATATAAGCAGCGGTGTTGCTGCAGAAAAGCTTACAGCAGCTTGTGTGTCATCATTAGCAGCCAACATTTCTCTGTATATAACTAGTGTAGCAAGATGAGGAACCATGGCAGGGCTTATTTGTTCTTCTCATGGGGCCCTTTATGATTATGGGGGAATTTCAAGCAAGTGCCTCGTGTGCAGCTGCTGATGGTCTGTGTGAGACACTGAATTCTCAGCCTGTAGATGTCGTTTTCAGGATCCACAGGCAGAAATACAGTCTTCCATGGCAAGTTTGTGAGAGCAATATGGCACTTCAAGCTGTGGTGCCTCTAGGCAGGTTAGGGATTTGTTTGCCACAAGCCTGGCTCTTGGGTGGGCTCCTGGAGATAATGAACTGTGTCCATAAATTCCTTGTCCCTCTGACAGGCAGAAACATTTGCCTGTTCTTTGGTAACTTGTTTTCCAAGGGAGAGCCCTGGAGGCCTCATATTAATGATTGTCTTCTCTGTAAATACACTCATAAAGCTTTTTAAGTATTGTGATAACATGGCAAATAAACAATGATAACCCCAGAGGGAAATATGGGAATTACTTGTGTGTCCATGAGCTCACCTGGGAAGGAAGGTACCAGAGCACCATCCCCATGCTCCACTGGTGCCTGAAGCTAAAGCATCTCAGTCTTTTGTCATCCCCAAGAGGTATGAAAGGCTTCGGTAACAGGGCATGGAGCCAAGGAAGAAAAACAATGTGAATTTTTAGAAGGTTCTTTATCTGCCCATCTCCTTGGAACATCAGCTATCACAGAGGCATGTGATGCATAGACAGAAGGGATGAAAGCACTTTAGGGCTTCTCAAATCAATGCCCTTTGTTGAAGAGGATATTAGAATGCAATGTATAGATTTTTATCCTCACCTCCAATCGATCTTGCTATAGCCTTATAGAACACGCTTTGTTGTGGGTGCTGTTGGCTTGGGGGGTCAAAGGCAGCTCATCTCACCTGGTGGAACTAACTGCACTGAGGGTTTTCATGCACATTTCCCTAATTAACACCGAGCTGATGCTGTTTCTCTGGCGTGACCGTGCCTTGTCGGGGGTTCATCTGAGGTCTGAGATACAGCAGGCTGTGACAATTTACTGTGCTGCAGGATGTGAGGCATAAACCACAGCTGTTTTAAGGCTGATGTGAGCTAATAAGTGCAAACTAAACCTTATGGAAACGTTCTGCCCCTGATTTATTGCAAACACCATCTAAGTGTTGAGGCAGACTAGGGGTAGTGATACTGTTCCCTGCAAGCGTTCTTTAATTTCCTTAATGCTTTTATTTGCACTGAGCAATGCCAGGGTGGTATCACTATGTGGATTTAGCTGAAATCAGCTTTTTTTGAACGTGGCTCACCACTCTATTTAATTAAGGGCTGTTGGAAAGCTTCCACCTGTTCTGTATAGACTAGCTGTGCCTTAAGCCTTATGTAGCTGATTTTAAGCGATTGTCACTAAATCATGGCAGGTCATGTGCTCATATAACTTATATCAGCATCGTCCTTGAAAAGCCAGTGTAGCAGTTCGACTGTGACACGGTTGGGAGTGAGGAATCTTCCTGGTCAAAGCACCTTTACACAGCTTTGACAGTGCCTGACAATGGTGCACCAAAGGTGAAATCATCTGTCTGTAAGCACAGAACAAGCATGTGCCTGTATTTGTTGTGTAAACATACATAAAGCTAAAAAAAAAAAATCCTTTTAATACCCCTGACTCTGCTAGCTTGTAATTAGCCCTTCAAAATGGGACTAAACATCAAACCCCCAGACTGTGCACAAATTAGTCTTTGATTCTTGAGATCTGTCTACCTTGAGAGGGGAACTGTAGTTAAAGGCATCCAACAGCTCGGGAAAGGCGAGATCTGCAAGTGTTAAGAGTAAACCAATTCTAATAAGGGGAAGGTTTTCCACTGTGAAGGGTAATCTGTCTCAGAGGTAGATTAGCGCTGACACATCCCCTTTAGACAGGAAGCTCAGAACTGACAGCCATTTGGAATTATGTCTGGAAATGCTGTCAACACCCGCATGTCATGAAAAAAAGAAACGTGGTCTCTTGGCTGCCTGCAGTTGCAGCCATCTGTTTGGATGGCGAATTCCTGCCCTGGGGTTGGTTGGAGTAGTTCACTAGGACTTCATGGGTGCCAAGCAGCAGTAGCTTGAAAAGAGCAGACTGTGTATCTCAATACACACTGCAGCTTTTATTAGGAGCCCTCATTCTGCATGACTGCAGCAGCATCACAGGCATCCTTGGTTTGCTGACATGTGACGATGCTCACATGTCAAAGCAAAGGAGCAGAGACAAATAAAACAGATTTTGAGGTACTTGGTACCTGCCAAAATGCAGAGCAATGGGCAGCTCAAACTTAAAATAGTGTGAGACAATCCAAATGTCCTTAGGAAAGCCATCTCCTGAGATTTCTAGATGAATAGGAAAAATTACTGCCTTTTCACCACCCACTGAATCAGCTGGAATTTATGACATAAAATTGCTCATTCAATCCCAGAATGGAAGAAGTCAGTCAGAGTACCTAATTACATGGTTATTGAATATGGACAGAGGACTCTTTTAAAAAAATAAAATAAAATGTAACTGTGCCACAGAAGTGGAGAGATCTGCAAAGCTGGGAGGCAGTGCAGCTGTAAGGAATTTTATTCATATGCTGTGTGTTTCACTTACAGTTTTGTTCAACACTTAACAACAAAATTATTTCACTTTAGGGAAAAAATGGTCAGTGATGATTATTTCACTAGGTTTTCAATATATTAATTCTGATTCTTATCTTGCTTCTCACCTTTTTCAGAAAGAAAGGAAATGCAGTAATTTGGTACCCAAATGAATCAACAGTGCAGATATCACCTTTAGCCAGAAGTGTAGTCATTGCATCACTGCTGTTCTCATTTGTGTTTTTGGGGAATGATTGTGTATAGCATTAGAAGCTTTTAAGGTTCATGTCTAACCCCACAGATTTCTGGAGACCCTCCTTGCAACAAGCTCTTACAGGAGGCACTGTAGGTGGTGTTGGACACAGATCTTCCCTTTGCCAAAAGACTGTGTTTTAAAGTGTCTTTTCTTTTAATCAGAGAAAATTGTACACACTGCTCCATCCTTCCTTGTTTTAAAGTATTACATTCAATCTTTCTGTCAAAGATCTGTTATCTGTTGTTTTTTTCCTAAGAAGCCTAGTTGCTTCTGGCATGTAAATGTCTTTACTGCTGTATTTTTTAAACATATCTACCTTTCCTTTTTTTTAAAAAAAAAAATCAAAAAAAAAATCCTTAATTTTCTATATCCCTGATTTTCAACACAAACATGCTGGTGACTGAATAATGCCACCACCAACTCCCAAAGAAGCAGGAAAAAAGCTGATTTTTTAAATTTATGTTTTGATAAAATTGCTTTGGAGTTATAAAACACAGAGCAGATTTCTAGCACAAGCCCCCAAGTGATCTTCCTCTACCTAGACACGTCATGCTGCTGCAGCATGGAGATGGGGACACTGAGCTGCAGGGCCCAGCAAACCCAATTGTCTCCCAACCCAAACCTCCCAATGCTGGGAGGGAACAGGGTTTGCCTGAGTGCTGGTGATGGGGAGGTTGGGCCTCCATGTGTCTCTGGCTCAGCTGTGACATACAATGATGAATGTGAAGAACCTGTCCAGCTCTTCCATAGTGACAAAGTGCCATTTGCCTGTGTCTGCTGGTGGTGACGAGGTGGCTTTCAGCTCTCCCTGCACAAGGAAGGAGCGTGCCCCATCCCTGCTCTCCCTGTCAGCAGAGGTTCAGGTGAGAAGGTGCTCTCTCCCTTTAGCTGGCATTTGCCATGCTGACATGTCCAGGGCAGCAGTGCCCAAGCCCTGGGAATGGCTGCTCCATCTGGGAAAGTGGCCAGAGTGCCCTGGAAGCCCTGCAAAGGGTTTTGTGACGGTGCAGCTGGTCTGAGCTGGACAAGGTAAGTCTGGCCATAACACAAATCCAATTGGGCTAGCCTAGTTCATTCCAGAACAAGTCTCAGTTACAGGTTACAGGGGACCCTCAGCTAACCCAGTTTGAGCTCAGATGCAAGCACAGCACTGGTCAGAGCCCTGGATGGAGAGAGATCCCAACCAGTCAGCTATCTGAGCCTGGGAGATTCAAACCCCTAGGAAAAAGGGCAACCATATGAAACCCACTGCTGTTGTCTCAGGGATCTCTGAGAGTTTGTGTTGTTCCTGTCTCCAACCAACGACCCCACATAGCAGGGTTTGGTAGACAGATATTCCAAAGAATTATGGCATCTGTTATTCTGGCCTTTTCCAGCATTACCTGTCAGAGTTTTCTGAGGTTACTGGTTGAAGCAAATACTTTCTACTGCTCCTGTTTCCAAGAACCTTTTACCCTTGACTAGACAAACGATGACATTACCGTGTCACTAATCTTGCTGATTTTCACAGTGTTTGATAAACAACTTGCAACAGATTTCATCACATCCAGTAGATTTAATGCTTCTTTAGATAAGGCAAGTGCCTAACAGTAATACTTTCCTCAGTCAATTCAACTACAAGTAAATACTGTGTGTGATTATAGGATTAAACCTGAAGCAAAAGCCTAGTTTTGAAAGCAGTTAAAAATCTCTTGTTGAAGCTCTTCTTTCTCTCAGTTGCTGTAGAAAAGGGACTCATTTTTCCTTGACAGGTTTTCAGTTATAAAAATTGATTGTATGCTTAAAAAAACAGGTTCTCGGGAGAGCTTTAATTTCCTCTTGAAAGGATCATTTTTTAAATGGAAGTGCACTTGATTTTGGAAAATTTCAATTTTATTTATTCCAAATCTCCCTGCAAATCTATTTTTCTGCTCCATCCATTTTTCCTTTTCATGCTCGTGAAAGTTGCCATAGCTACCCATAAATTGCTGATTTTTTTTTTTTCCCCAATTAAATCTCAGTAGTTATGAAGAAGGATGCTGTAGCAATGAGAGGTTTCCTGTTCAGCCCCTCACCCTCTTGCTGATTGTGTGTATTAAAGCAGCAATATTTCTCTGACCTGGTGATGCAGAACCTCAGACATGGGGTTCCATGCTCAGAAATTTCCAGGGTGGGTGTTAATATCTGTGTGGGAAATAGTAAAGCTTGGAATCCATAATGCCCAGCATGTTACATGGGGCTCTGAGAAAGCATTCCTATTGCCTGATGTGGCCCTCTGTAATTTAACACTGGATAGAGACCTCAAAGCTGCTCCCCAGCACTGGAAGCTGCTCCCCAGTGACTGAAACACCCAAACATTCAAAAAAGGAAAGAAAGAGGATCTGGAAGACGCCCAGTCAGCCTCACCTCAGTCCCTCTGGAAGTTTTGGAGTGACTGACCCAAGAAGCCCTGTGCCAGATTCTGTATGGCACAGGCACTCTCACTCCTTGTCCTCCATGACTTTTTATGCATCCTGTACAAAGTGGGATATCCAGTTTAATGTAGCAGGGAAGTAGAGCTCAAGGTGAGCTTCTAAAATCCACTTGCTACCCTTGGCTGGTTTTCTTCCATAAGTCTGAGAGCCGAGAACTTTGCTATTGATCCCACCGAATGAAGTGAACAAAATTTTTATTATTTCATTAAAGAGAGCCACAGCAGTTCAACTCTCACTCCTCTCAGACAGTTCCATTTTTAATTCAATAGTTGAGGCAAACAAAAAGCCTTCCTTACACAGTTTAGTGATAACATATCACATCAAGCATAGCTCAGAACACTGTTGGAGTGGCTTCCTGAAACTCATCAGACTTCCCAAGTCATGATTTACCCTGGCACTCCCTTGAACATTTTAGCAATGAATCAAACTTACTGTTTTCTGTTTCTATGGAAATAGAGCAGGAGCATTCAAGAAATCATCTACTTTGTCTCAGCTGATGAACAGATGAGGGAAACACTGTCCCAAATTTTAGAGCTGGTTCAGAACCCACACAAGGTAAGAGCTTTAGTCTGAGTCTGATGTTTTAAGGACGTTGTGTGTCAAGGCAGGATTTGAGGGCTGTGTCACTGCCTCTGGGGCTGTCTGGGTAACACTGGTTAATTATATTAATATTTCTATGACATATTTCTTTGGAAAATGCAAAGATATGGTGTATTCTTCCCTGTGAGGGTGGTGAGACCCTGGCACAGGTTGTCCCATCCCTGAAAGTATTCAGGGCCAGGTTGAATGGGGCTTGGAGCAACCTGGGGTACTGGAAGGTGTCCTAGGTGCTTTGTAACCCAAATCTCTCAGTGATTCCATGGTTCTGTGACATAAACAAATGTTGTTTTTGAAGCAGACATCGTGGTGCCCAGTGTGCTGTGCTGTGGGCAAAAACAACACAGGCCATATTTCCAGACATGTTTTCTTTATACACAGGTGCAAAGGATGGAGAAACACCTGGCTATACCAGCATTTGATTTGGCAGCTCTTACTTCAATTAAAAAAAATAAATAAATTGCTTAATTAATCTTTGTGGGGTGCTTCATAAAGCAATATCCAAGTAGCCTTGGCTGTAACTTGACCTACAACACATGCAGATTTTAGAAATGTTTGCAGTGCTTACAGTGTATGCAGCAGCATCTAAAGCCCCTTAGAAGGTGTAGGTTGCTGGTGTAAAGGGACCTTTCTGAGAAATAGATGGTATTTTCTTCATGGGAGATGAAATAACTCAGTAAAATAATGGGATTACATCCTTTATGTAATTTTAATGAAGTGAAGTCAATTTTGTGGTCAACATTCTTGGCAAGGGTTGTATCTGTTTTAAATGATGGTTTATTTTAATGTTTCTTTTTCACACTGTCATGCTAGTGCCCAAGGGAAACCCTTCCTGGAGCAGAGCCTCCATTCCATTTGTGTTGGACTTCCCTGGGACCTTCAGCTCACTGGAACAACTGCAGACATGTTATTAAAGCTGAATATTTGAATTAATTCTGGAACTAAAAACATGCTAAAAACTCCCATCCCAAATTTAAAATGCCAATGGCAACACTATTGTTACTTATTTATTTTTCCTAGAATTATTTTCCTTTCTTCAAATGTGACAGGCTGAAGTGTGTGACCTGGAAGATGTCTCAAATTTTGCCAAATTTAAAGGACATGGCAATCTCAACTTTGCCATAGTGAAATTTGATTCTATTTTATCCCTTCGGTTTGTCACTATTTAATTTGGAAAACTGACTGATCCCTTTTATCTGATGTCTGTTTTCACCATCTTCATATCTTCAGGAGAAAAAAAAAAAATTCTGTAAGAAATTTTTCAATAAGTAAGCCTTGTAGGGCTTTGGGAATCTCAGCTTACCCTTTAGATGTTTGACAGGCTGGAGAATATATTCATGTATAACAACAAAAGGAAATGATGATACATCTTCTCTCCTCTGAAAAACTGTCTGCTTAAAATGAGACTTTTAAAATGAACACTGGAAAGAAACCCTTGTAAAAAGCTTGTTTTCTTTTGACAAGGCATAAAGTTGCTTTCTCTCTTTCTTTTTTTTAAGAAAAAGGAACAAATTCTTTTTTTTTTCCTGCTTAGACTAATTTGAGGTGGAGGAGAAGGAATGGAATGGCTTAATTATTTGCATGGTAATTTTTGCTTTTCTGCAGGAGAGTGAACATGTGTATATGAAAACCTTTATTAATAATTCCCAGGCGTGTGGCAGGAACATGATTTGTGTCAGTCAAATATCCAAGTTATTTGTTTCATTACATGCAAAATAATTGCATTTTATCCTCCTGGTTCCAAGAGCTGAATGTTGCACTGCAGTTATTTTTGCTAGGTGCTACAGAAGAGATGTAATTGAGCTTCAGTAAGTGAATTTTGAAGCTGTTGTGGAACATCAGTTTGCCCAGCTATGCCAGTGGTTTTCTAGAGAGTGACTGTGAACTTCTGGATTCTGAGCTGAAAGAAATTGGCTCTAATACTTTTGGTCAAGTTGTGCTTTTCAGGGGCACTACCAGTAAAGCTGAAGTCATAAATGTGGGCCAGCAATCCCACCTGTGCAGGTGCGCCTTTCTTTCTCTGCCTGAATGAAAG
This sequence comes from Pseudopodoces humilis, assembly GCF_049639895.1. Lineage (NCBI taxonomy): Eukaryota > Metazoa > Chordata > Aves > Passeriformes > Paridae > Pseudopodoces > Pseudopodoces humilis. The sequence continues at coordinate 32,036,710 of NC_142207.1, read as the reverse complement.
CAGGGAGAATGCAAATAGTGCCCATGGCTACAAAAAGGAAATCACTTCCCTGGAGAAGAGGCAATACACACCACTGGTGACCTGTCCTGCCTTGTAAGGGCCTCTTTTTCTGGCCACAAACAGGTGCTTAACTGGGACAGGATCATCAAGGTCAGAAGGTTTCTGGGTGTTTTCAGACAGCTCTGGGTGAGTGGTTGCCAGCCCTCAGGGCAGGACCAGGCTGGAATTACCCTCACCAGCTTCAGCTGGCTTTCTGCCTAGAGCTGCAGCCCTTCAGCCCCAGAAGGTTCTTTATAGGCTCAGCCTAAAGGTTCAGGTTTGGGTAGAACTGGTTTAAGGCTATCTGTTCCCCGTCCTTTGCTGAGTTATTGTTTGGATTTTCTGGACTGACTTGGCTGAGGATGACTGGATGGGTTTTGTTGCTGTCATCGTCCTGACTCTGCTCAGCTGGATCAGGAGCCCCACCTGTGAGGTCAGAGACTCTCGTTTTAAGAACAGAGCAATGGGGTGACTTAATATAAACTGTGATTTTCTGAAACACTAGGCAGGACAAATGTGTACTGCCTCTTTCAGAGTGCTTAGATTTTAAACCTCTGCTTGGAATTTAGCAAGCTTACTTGGAAACAGTTAGTTGGTGGCACTTTAGCAAGTGCTATAGCATAGCTGTCTGCAGTGAAATACAAATCATCTGAAATTTAGTAGTGGATTCAAATGAAGTGTTTTACTATGGAAGGTGCAATGGCTTAGTATTTAAAAATAATTTTTGTGTGTATGGGAAAGTAAAAATATCTTGTACCTTACACATTGTTTTTTCTCCTGAAACTGTTTTAAGCCTAGCATGTGCAGATTCAATTCAGCACCTACTTAAATTAATCAGATTTGGTAGGGAAGTCGCTGAGCTTGCTCTTCTGAGAGCTGTGTGAGTGTAAAATGTCAGGAGGCTTCATTTCCCTCAATTCTGAATGGGTGGGGCATGCACTGGTTTTCCTAGGGAGGGGTAGAGCCTTCAGAGAGACCTTTTAAATGCTCAGGGTGTGACAGCACAGTTTTGCTGTCATATTTCCAGATCATAACATCTGCTGTGAAACTCTGAGTGTTGGGATGGTGTTGGATGCTCGTTGTTCTGGATACTCTGGGAGGTGGCAGGACAACAGCAGTGTGGAGTTTTGCCTTACAGCCATCTAATTGAGTTAATATTTCAACCTGCCCAGGTCTGCCTCCTCAGCTACAGCTTGTGAGCAAAGGCCCACTCAGGGCTGACAGTAGGATTCTGAGAAGATGCACATGTACAAAAAACCTCTTTAAAATACCAATTTAGGAAGCAGGTTTCTAGGGACAATCCTTGCACATTGTTTTCTGGCTTCTTTCGTCAGGCCCAAGATTTGATGCTAGCTGATACTGAGAGAAGTGGCCTGTCAATGCCTACTCCTTTCTGCTGAAGGCAGTTTACTTTTCATAGAGCACAAATTTCCTGTGATTCAAACAAAATTTCTTTCTAACCAGGTTGGCTTTCCCTCAGGCAAAAAAACCCCACTGTCCTACACAACCATTGGACTTGCATTGGTTTCCTTAAGTGGTTTACTGTAAAAACAAAGTTCATACAAAGATCCCACATGAAAAAGATCCATTTGCAAGGAGCTGTATTGATGGTCCTTTGATTTGTCTGTTGTGCTTTTGAGATTTAGCTTTTTTTGAGGTTTTAGCTGCCTGTTTGGCCATGATGTAAAGCACAGCTATATTTACTCTAGCTGTAAATCTGATTCTGTAAACACCAGATGAAACTTAAACATGGACACAGGCACATTCCCAAACTGTCACTGCTGTGACAACACAGTTCTGTCCAGAAATGCAATGAAACTGGTTAAATCTGCAGGGCAGTTCAAGGGCCTTGGCTAGTAAACTTAAGGGACGTGATGTACATTACACCAGGTCTCCTTATTTTTTGGTGTTTAGATGGATGGATGGATGGATGGATGGATGTGTCCTCACCAGAATCATCCTTGTCACTGCAGAGAGAGAAAACCATAAGGAAAAAGTTGTAGGACAGTAGGATTTGGGAGAGGCGAGGGTGGCACGTTGTTCTCTAGTGGCTTGTTCCATAGGCTGTGACAAACACAACAGAATTGTCCTAGAGGCTGGATGGAAGATGTTTTCAGTTTAACTTCCTAAGCAAGTTGAGGCTACACACTCACACTTTTCTATCCACCTGTTCACAAACACTGAGACATGACCTCGAGTAGGCTGGGTGGGATTTCTCCCACGAAGGCCAGCACTCAAATATACATTGCATCCCCAAGTTCCTTTTGATTGCCAGCTCATGAAGTCACATATTCCCGAGTAATGAATAAATTATACTGATCTGAATAAATTATACTGCTTCAGCTCAAGGCCCTCCAGCTATGAAGGGTAATGGGCTGGCACTGAACCATTCCTTTTAAAATTGGTGTAGGATGTGGCTAGATTTGCTAAACCAGGCTTCTGGCAGGGCGTGGAAAGGACGAAAGTAGTGGTTTCAGGAAGTGGTTACCTTCTTAGTTGTAAACTGTATTGCACATACAGTGAGGCCACACCTCGAGTGCTGTGTCCAGTTCTGGTCCCTCACTTTGGGAAGGACGTTGAGATGTTTGAGCACATCCAGAGGAGGCAACGAGGCTGGTGAGGGGCTGGGAACACAAACCCTGTGAGGAACAGCTGAGGGAGCTGGGGTTGTTTATCCTGGAGAAAAGGAGACTCAGAGGTGTTCTTATCACTCCCTGAGAGGTGGCTGTGGGCAGGTGGGGTTGGTCTCTTTCTCCAGGCAGCAGCTGACAGAACAGAGGACACAGCCTTCAGCTGCACCAGGGGAAATACAGGTTGGATATTAGGAAAAAGTTTTTTACAGAAAGAGTGATAAAGCACTGGAATGGTTTGCCTGGGGAGGTGGTGGAGTCACCATCCCTGGATGTGTTTAAAAAAAGGCTGGATGTGGCACTCGGTGCCATGGTTTAGTTGAGGTGTTAGGGCATGGGTTGGACTTCATCTTGAAGGTCTCTTCCAGCCTGGTGATTCTGTGTACACCTCCCAGATTCATGGTGGTGGAATCAAGCACGTACAGCCCTGGTTTCTCGGGCCTCCAGCACAGTCAGGATCCTTGCTGTCCTGCTGCTACTCTTGGAAAGGTGCCAGTCAGGGAAGGGCTTGGCTGTGAGGGAGGTTTGGAATCAAGCAAGGTAGGTTTAACATCCCACTGAAATTGTCAGTACACGTTGCTCAAGTGGTCAGGGAGCTGGCTTTGGTAACGTGATATTTCACTCAGCATCTGCTCCAGGCTTGTGCTCCCCAGCAGCAGCGAAATCACTTGAAAAACAACACTTGGTAAACAATTTAGGTAATAATTAAAGTCAATCAAACCTCTGATGACTTGTGGGGCGGGATGGGGGCATTGCAGTGTTGTGTCTGACTGCTGGGAATGATGGCAGAGATGAACCACACAGCATAAATAAAGCATTTTGAGATGTGGAAGACCAAGGCTTGTATAGGTCAGGAAGCACCAACAACTTATTTGCAGCCTGAATCATTAAAATTGACTACTTTTAAGGGACCATTTTCCCTTTTATTGTCCTGCTTTGTTGACATTCCTTAATCTCTAGTAAATTTTATTGCATGCAATAGAAATATTCAGACTCCTGCAAAAGGGCTTCAGGAGGGCTCTTTTTTAGGGCTATGGCTCATTTAGTTTGAGTTTTGGTGGTGGTGGTTTTGGTTTCCACTCCCACTCCTCCAGATAGTTGTACTATGAACATTATGTACGTTCTGTAGTAAATGCATAAAAGTACAGTAAAGGTTTTAAGTCATTAAATTGGAATATCAGGAAAAATGCTTGAAGGGAAATGCCTGCTAAATAATACAAGCATTGGCAAATATTATCTTTCAAGTGAAGAAAATAATTTTTTCATCTAAAATGATAGTTACAGAAAATTATTCCTCTTTAATAGAATGTTGGTGGAATGAGCAAATAACAGGAAACATGGGAACAGTGGGGGAGGTTCAGAAATCAGTGAGTTAAGGTCACAATGGCCAGATCCCAGAATCAATGCACCCATCTGGAAAGTTCTGTATCTTCTTGAGGATTAAGAAACACTTCCTTGAGAGATTTCATGAGAGCGTATTTAAGTGACTCAAACTTTCCTATAGCCCCTCTAGTACAAATTCTGGGATCTAGTGGGAGTTCATATGGATTTTTTTTATCTTATAATGGATATTTAAATAAGAAATTTAGTATCCTTTCTCATGTTTTTAAACTAATTCTTCTCACAGCAAATATCAAGAGAAAAAGCAATCACTTTCAGGGAAAAGTACAAATTTATTTTTTTTGAACGTTGAGTGCCATAAATATAATAGATATACAGAATAACTGTTAAGGGATCTTTATAAGCAAATGTAAAAGCAGATTTTTCTTGGATGCATTTTTCCCTTGATAGAGATTCTTAAGATACTCTTAAGTTCTCACAAAACTTTGCATATAATACATACCCGATATATTGTTGGGAAGTTTGGTGTTTAAAGAGTTTCTGTGTAAGAATGGGTTAGACACTTTGATGCCTTAGGCGAAGTAATGTGTGATTGAATCATTTAGAATAGAATCAAATTTGGGATTGAGAAATACTGTTCCATGTGAGAAAACAAACTTCAGAGCCTCTTTGGGTTCAATGTGTTGTATAAGCTTTTCTGGGCCAGGTTGCTTTTGAATTATGTGGTGCTGTTAGGGTGTGTTGCATATTAAATAGGTTGATAATAAAAGCAGAAAAATAATTGTGCCCAGCAGGCAAAGAACATTGATCTGTCTTTTGTGGTTGCCATCTTATTTGTGACAAATATCAAAGTTTATTGCTGCTTTAATTTAAAAGAGTTATATCTGCCTGGCAAAGTGCTTCCTGGTTGTTCTAAATGCAGCAGGTGAGCACTGTCAGTGCAGCTAAAATGAAAATAGGGCAGTTTTTATAGCATGCTTTGCTTGTGGTCAGTGAGAATTGCTGAGTGACATGTCCTGCCTCGTTGGTTCTCCATCCAGTGAGCCCAGACCATCGTGCTCTGTCTCGCTCCCGCGTGTGCCAGCGTGTGCAGGGGGGTGCCAGGTGTCACACAGTTCCCCAATTAAGTGCCACATCTTTCACCCTCGTTAATTAAAGGAAGAGAGCAAGCCAACCTCACAAGTTCTGTGGGCTTTTTTTACTTTCTTTCATGTTCTCTCGCTGCCAAAATGTTCATTACTCACATGCTGAGCTTTTGTAGCGAAATTCCTCTTGTGATTTCCCTCCTTGGACCTTTAACAATTGAAGGGTTAGGGCAAGATGTTCAGGAATGGGCAGCTCCCTTGTAAGATAGGCTAAAAATCTATCTCCAGTACCAAGGGTGTTCTAAAAGAGATCATGTTGTAGCTGGACTCTTGGAGATTAGCCATAAATAGTAGATGGTCTAGTGTTTTCCACTGTTTCCCGTTAGTGCTTTCTGAGAAATATACCAGTACTGGAGGATGCTGAGTTTAAGTGCTGCAAGTATTGATTAGTTAATGATCAAAAGCAATTCTTGATTGAAGATCTGGGTTGTATTACTAATTCATTATCTACCACAAGTGTGGATTTAAGAGTGTGTGAGCCTTGAGTGGTTACCCCATTAGCATCTCAGCTGTGCAGCATTTGCTTCCTTATCATACAACTGCAAAATCAATAACATAGGCCACTCATGCCTGCTGTATCCATGTTTTCTGCTCCCAAATACATTGGAATAAGCCATAATCTGGTTCTGTGCATATCTGGACTAGTGTAAATTGCAGGTGTAACAGGAAGGAAGCCAGATGTGTAGTGAGTGTCAGACAGCTCCAAAGTCACACACCTGCTGCACTGTGCGTTTCATATTCTGGGCTTCACACACGCAGATTTTGGCTATGCAGAGTATGAACAGCCTGTATCAAGTGCTTCAGAGCTGCTGCAGGTGTGGTTTGACTACAGAACAGTTGTAAAAGGTCAGACAGGTGCAGGATTTAACATCCATACATCACACAATTTCTGGCTCCCTGTTGAAGCCCTGGCAGGGTTACTTAGCGGTGCTCAGGAACACGTGTGCTGCACTGGGTGTTAATGACAGCGGAGCTGTTGTGTTTCCTTCACCACGTTTGCATGTGGAACTTGATTCGAAGAAGGTAGTTGGAATAATAAAAAGCATTATCAGTATAGTTAGTTGCTCTAATTATAATTAAAAGGTGCTAAAGCTGGTTAATGAATTCTGGAGATTGCTAGCACGTCCTTCAGTATTAACTGTGCGGGTGTGGTAAGGAAAAGGCACGGGAGAACAGCATCATGGAGCATCCCCTGAGTTTGATTAATGAGAAATCAGACATGTGAGAAATTGAGAATATCTGTTTATTCACAAGGAGAAAAAAAATACAGATTTTCTTGAATTTCTTGGGTAAGGGAAAGAAACGTAAGTATAGGCATTTTGAGCACAGGCAGAAATGTAGAAAATAGCATGTAGAAAAAAACAGAAAATCACAAAACCCCCAAACAAATAAACAAAACCAGCAGCAAAACCAACACCAGGCCACCAAACAATGGGAAGAACTGAAAGCCTTTAAAGTTAGGGAAAGAACTTGGCAAAACTGGCAGAACGAGGCACGCCTGGAAATCTCCCAGCAGATCTTGGTAACATCTGTGTTTTTAACTGGAGAAACTGAATTGCTTGTTTGTTAATTAGGAAGGCTATTATGTTGCTATGAGGAGTTTGAAGTGTGAATAATAAACCTGTCATGAGGATAACCATTCACTTTTTCTAGATAAGTATTTCTGCTCAAAAGTGAGATTCCAGAGGAATGTTTCGGACATCACAGCAGCCACTGTGTTTGATATTTTTGTGTAACAGCTGGGAAAAAGCATATTATCAAGTGCCTTGGAAAAAACTTCCTTCTTTAAAGAAGAATTCTTTGTTATACCTGGGCATTAAATATTCCTGGCCAAAAACACTTTTTACTTCAAAAAAATTCCAGTTTGAGAGACAACACCACCAGTCTTTCAAGGACTAAAAATCATCTTGCCTAGGTTTAAGTCTTAAGAGTTACAGTGAAAAATGATCTTGGTATAGATCCTAGATACAAAACTCTTTAATTTAATGAACCCACCAAAACTGGGGACAGGGAGGCCCCCCAACACAAACAAAAAGAACCCCTTTTGTTCTTTTGAAACTAGAAATACCTGCTCTAGCTGTTAGGTTGCTGGAGGATAAATAGCCTACCCACCAGCAGCCTGTGCCAGTGTAAAGAACAATTCCACAGGACTTCTTACATATCCAGGCAGAGAAGGATCAATTTCACCTTCAGCACATTAAACACTGCAGGGTAGGACACAAGGAAGGTATTTCTCTGCACTTCATCAAACCCTTGTTACTTGTGCTGCAATTAATGGCAGCTGTTAATCTCTCATTTGAGTCAGTGGCACGGCAGCTGTACAACACAGAAGTTCAGAGAATCTCAGAAGAGGGCAACAACTGATGTCCTTAATATTTGTTCTTTGATATTTGAAATATCAAGGTAAAGATCCACAGTTCTGAGAGGCCTTCAGTGCATAAAGAATGAAGTTTGTGTGTTGGGCTTGTAGAAAAAGTGCAGACAAAACCTAAACTTGGCTCAAATGGAAGGAGGGGAAGGACGGAGAGCTGGGCTCCTGCTCCCAGCCTTGTCAGCAGCTCTACTCCCTGTCCTTTCCCATGGAGTTCCTGGCACCACCCAGGTGCTTTAGCCTCTGACAGCAGGATTAGATATTTTGTTAGAGCAGGTGTATTATTTCTTACTAGTCAGGATCATCTGATATGTTTCAAGCGAATTGACAGAGCCTGAAGGTGTAGTCAGAAAGCGCCGGTGATTTATTTCCCCACTGATTTTCAGCTCCACTGGAACGCACAGATAAAATGCAAAAATATAACAGCTTAGAAATAACTGTTCTGTGATTATATCCAGGCCTTTCCTCTTTAAATATTCAGAGTAAATGTAAATGTATTCATAGCATTGTGTATTCTGCCTGTAGAAATGCATTTGCAGTGTGTCAATGTGTTATAAAAATAATGGAAAATACTATTTTCTAATAAAAAAACCTCACCAAAATTGAAGGCAGTAAGGCTAGCAGAAGTTGTCCCAAAGAGGATGTATTGCTCCCCGTATTCTCTATTTGAAATTCAAATTGTAATTACAACATTGTACTTTGAGATTGCTCTAACAGTGATTTAGACTCTTTCCAGTCATCGTTTCTCTGTAGTGACGGGGCACTGCTGCTGACACATAAATTCCTTTGACAGATATGGTTAGCTGGCTTTATCCTGCCTGGGGACTCTTCAGGGAGATGCTGTAATTACTTGAAAAGGTTGTTTAAAAAGATAAAAAAAAAAAAACACTGGCATGTTTACATTGGGCATCTAATACTTTATTTTCAGGACGATGGAATCTTTAGGGGTGTGACAGGAATGTGAGAAGGATCTGGAAGCTCACATGCACACAGAGTTGTTGTGGGGTCTATGTGAGGTTAGGGCTATTGCCAGCTGTGGTGTGCTCATATGTATATGTGGGATATAATAATATAATATATAATATGTGGGATAATAATGTTTATATAATTAACATGATATAAAATTATAATTTTATATATAATTGATATGTATAAATTATATCTTATAGATGGATTTTTGAATGATATCTGTATCTGTCTTTCGTAATTTCCTTCCAGAATATCTCTAAATCTCTAAACCGTTTCAATGCAAGTAAATACACAAAACTATTGCAATTAAAGATATAACCTTCAAAATATGGATGTGTGTGGATTGGTGTCAGAGACACCATTTACTTTTACTTTTTTACTTACCATTACATTTGCTTAAAGAGAATTTATTTGAAGGTTAACATATCTATGAACAATTGTGTCCTACTGAGAGCTGTAAAATAAAATCCTGGAAGTCAGATTGTCAAAACTAAAGTTATTTTTATGAGGACTTCCACAGAAAAGCTGAGATAATACAGCACATCAATAATTTACTTCAGACATTTTGATTTGTGTTTGTTAATAAATGCAGCTTACATATGTAGTTTCCACAGTAATTAAATTGTAATGTTGGAGGAATGGAAAAGGTGATAGGCCTTTGGCTGAGAGCAAGGGGAACATGTCATGTAATCTTAAAATATTGCCAGTCTTCCAGAAGCCATTAACTATAAACAATGTAGGCATTTTGATTGCATTTTAAGGAGGAAAAATACCCGACCTTGAAAAACAATATATAACTTTGTGGGGAAAGAAACAAAACTATACATTGGAAATTTTTACAGCTCCACAGGGGAACTAATGTATGTGCTGCTCCAACGTAATCTCTTCTACATCTTAGTTAAATATTCCTCACCCTTCTGCAAGCCTGTAATTCTATTTCTATTATTCTAATGCACCCTATACTGCCACACTGCCTTTGTTTTAATTCTGTGGTGTTGGGCTAAAAATCCACATTGTTTGAAAGAGTGCTTGATGGATTAATACTGTGTATTAGTATTTGGGGTCTTTGTCTGGAGCTTTGGAAAGACTTCATGATGTCCAAACCTCTACCTGGTAAAGAAGGGAAATGTAGAATTCCCTTCCTTCCTCAGCTGTTTAATTCTTGTAGAAAACTTTTGATCTTGTGGGATGAAAAGGGCCTCAGAGCTGAATAGCTGACTCATTTCATTAACACAGAGCTCAAATCGCTGGCACTGCACAAACAGGATACAGTTAATGGAATTAGTAATGCTCTGCTACGAGTACATAAAGATACAGCTTTAAAATTATTCTGATAATCGTGGAAATGCTTCATAAGTATCTCTGTAAGGCAATATTCAAACAGACTTGCAATAAAGCTAAAGAGCATCCTTATAGGTGTACCAGAATTTGGGGTCTAGAACAAAAGCAGGTTGATTGCCATTGCAGAACAATTCTGTTTCTTCTAACCACAAACTTATCCCTTTTCCATGGTATTTTTTAAATTAGCAATTTTGTATGAGTTGGTTCTGATGATAACCTGCCCACAAATAACTCATTCTGCAGTTTAAATAGAAACTCAGTTTTACTGAGATATGATAAGCAATAATCAACAGTGATTTGTGATGTGGCTTGGGTTCTTGTAGCTACCTTCTTTGAAGATTCTATCAAAAACCTTAAGCATGACTTAGTCCACCTTTTAAGAAAAGAAGCCAGAAAAATAAGTGTCTTTCTAAGACTGCAAAGCAGATGTAGCAGATAAAACTATTATTCTATTATTTCTTCATTTTCTAACTTCTAACTCCAAATTCTAACTTCTTAATCACGTTCTCCCAAGAATGTGCTTTGAAGAATGAACAGCCAAAATACATTTCTTTCATATAGACAAAATGTATGTAAAATATAAGTGCAAAGAAATACTTACACACATGCACACAGACTTGTTCTTTCCATTCACAGTGGTGGCTTTTTAGTGAAGAAAAAAATCAGGATTAGTGTTGATCTCTTTGCCTTATCCAACAAAGGTCATAGGTCACCATTTGAGGGCTGCATGGAAGGTTGGAAGGCTGAATCAAGTTGCACCATTTGGCTGCAGGAGAAAGACTCCAGTTCACACATGTTCTTTTATTTTTTTGCCTTTTTTAAAGGGAACATCAACAACAGTTCAGCGGAGCTCAAAATTAAAGCTCAGGAATGATCGGTTAAATCTCGAAAAATTGCAGGGAGGAAATAGAGTGAGAAATTAGTTTCTTAATATTGACATGATACTTCAACCTTCATTATAAATAAGATTGTCAGCTGATATCACTTCAGTTTTACATATGGATTTCTTATGTCTGAGTGGATCATGAAAATTTCCTCAGAGTCCAAGGAAATCTAAACAGATCTGTATGAAACAGGTTAATATTCATTAAATGAGGGCTTCTCCAAGGTAGATGTTCACACTGCTGCTACCTGTGATGCCTGAAAACCCTTCTACAGATGACTCTGTTGTTAATGAGCTAAATTGGATGTGTGTCCTCCATTTGAAGTTGCAGTTGCCACTGGATTTTACCATTTCTTTCCTTAATCCAATGTAAAGGTGTTGAGGACTTGTTTGACTAAGTCAATTATTTTGTATGTATATACACAAATGTATATGTATGCTCATAAATACATATATATGTAAGTATACATAGCATATTCTTACACTACTGATTTATTTATAAAACACGTGATTAGTTTTTGTGATTTTACAGGGGAAAAATTAGGGCTGAAATGAAATGCAAAATTGGGAAAGAAATGTGAAAACTGCAGAGCAGCTAAGTCCTCTCATGGTCCAGACTACTGCCAAGACAAGCCATTCAGGAATATCCTCTGAAGGACAAATATTTTACAGCTATGACGAGTTCCTAAATAGCTAGTAAGGGTTTGTTTTCTGCTTTATCTGTCTTTTCTTCATAATGCAAAAAAATGGGGATATTCTTTCCCTAGGTGGATTAGCAACAAACTGGGATTCTGTGCAGGAATGATTTTTATTTCCTTTACTGCATGCAATGGTACCTGATCAGATTATTTCCTTTCCCCGTCCAATGCAGAGAAACAAGGGCAGGATATGGATAAAAGGCAAAGTAATTATTTAGCTTGCCATGAAAATTCTGTGCAATTCCCAACTGTGTGCTTGTGTCAATTCTTGAAATAGATGTTTCTGATTTAAAGTGGTTTGCATGTGGATCAGACCACTGTGATTACAGGAGTTGGTTATGAACTGAGCTTAGATGTGAAGAAAATGTAGATTTCCTGCCCCTTGATCCTGACAAAGTAATATTGACCCTGTCCTAACTGAGACTGAGTTTTAGGAAAACTTCTGAATTTTCCCCAAGATGTTCCAACGAGAACAACACATCCTTAAATTGAATTTTGACCCTTTTCTGTGGAACAGAGCTGATGTAAGTCTCAGTTGGGTGCAGGATTGCCCTGACTGACACAGAGCCCTGTCTCAATGTGGCGTTCACTCACACAAACGCTGTCTCTGTCTTTTCAGGCTGTTTCTCTATCCTAAAGTAGAGTTTTAGTGTGTGAAACGTACCTTCTGTCTGTGCTGTGAGTTTTCTGTCTGTTATTTGTGTCTCTTGATCTGTCTGAACAATTGAGAACTGCAGAATAACAGACTGAGGCTGAAGGCACATCCTGTCCAACCCCCTAATTAAAGTTTTTGAAATGTTCCTTCACATGGAGTTGGCAATGCTTTTTTATTTTTTCCTGAACTCCCTTCAGTTTTTCTGTGTCTGTCTGGGTTGCATCAGGTCCAATATGGTAAATTTGGGTTTGATGGAAGCTGTCGATGGAAGACATTTAATTAGCTGTGTTGTCCACAGAAAAAAGTCTTTATTAATAGGGTGTAAAATCACAATAACATTCTTTGCTGTCATGTCCATTTACAAGTTTATAACTAATTAACTGTCAGTTCTCAGCCTCAGGCCCTGTCTTGCACACTTCCAGAACATCCTTCTTTTTCCAAAATACTGTTTCCAGTAGACCTCCTCTCTCCAGCATTCCCAGTGTGCTAACGGGGGGTTTACCCCTTATTTGTTTATTAGTTAACTAATTCACCTGTTCAGTTGTTTGTTTGGGCTTTCCCCCCACTTCTTCTAATACTCCAAGAGTTTTGTATCTCAGAGCTAAAGTTCTGTATTTTTTGAGCAAGACCTTTTCTACCTCCCATTGTGCAGCTCTGATCTTTTATTAAGGATAGCTGCAACGTTAAAAACAAACAAAAAACCACCAAAATAAAAAAGCTCTTTACTCCAGATATTTGCTGTCTCCTTCTTGGTTTGGGTTGAAGGGCAGTTCCTGCTGTTAAAAAATAAAAATGAGTGATGTACCTGGTGGTATTTTGGTTTTACCTCCCAGGAGCTGGTTAGACATGAAGTGTTTTCTCAGGGAGGGGAGATGTGTGGGGCTGGAGGTGGTTTTGTGAATTCACCTTTGGTGACAAAGACAATGGATTTATTGCTAGTAGTAGTTTCTTTCCTGACTGTGTGAGGCACCTAGAGACAATATAGATTACAATTATTTTTTGTAACAGAATAACAGGCGTGTAGAGATTTAAACAAATTTATTTCCCAAGTGTCTTGTCTTTGAATAATGCTTTTCCATCTGCACATCACTGATGCTTTTGCTGCCCAGGAAACCTTATATTATTCCTCTGTTTTCAAGTCCATAGGATCTTTATTGATTATTTTTCTATTTAAATATTTGCATTATTATTATTATTATTATTAGTCTTTCCAATTTAAGAATTTCAGTACTGTGCAGTTTGCAGGCTCCAAGAGATCCATACTGAAAACACTGCCAGTTGTATAAAGCTACATTAGACCTACTGCTGTTACATTAATTAACTTTACTTGCATTAATGAACATTATTGGCATCCCTGCCCACAGCACAGGGGGTGTAACTACAACATCTTTGGTCACTTCCAACCCAAATCATTCTGTGGTTCTAGGATTTATTGTACTAAAGACTTTTTATAATGTCTTTATAATGTACTTCTAAACTAGAAGGTGATTGCAGACAACTTTTAATTTGAAACAGACCTTTAAAAAAATCAGGTAACTTTACAGACAAAATAATAGAGAAGCAAAAGTATTACCTCACAAAAAAGTAGAAGTTATTCAGAAATTCGAATCCCTTTTATTTCTTCTGAAAATTATGCCTTCTGGCAACAGGAATGGTAACTTTTTTTTCAGTGTGACTTCATCTTTTAGGGGAAATAACTCTAAAGTTTAGTTTTAAATAACCATGAATCTGAGGCCCAGCACCTGAAGATTGTGTGGTACAATCCAGCATTGCCACAGCAGACACTGCATGCCCTTGCTCTGTACCTCTGTGTTTTATCCTTAATAGTGGTCAGGGAAAATATTTCATTTTATTAAACAATAGAAATAAGGGATAGTACTGAAATCAGTTTACTGCAGAGGGTTTTGTACTCTATGCTGGCACGCTGCTGACTGCTGTGGATGCATCTGAAAAGCTTTTCATATCTAAACATTGACTCCAGGCAAAGGTGAAAACAAGAGCAACAAAGCAAGAGAAAATGATGATTCTATTTTCTGAGAGGAGAGGTGGGGAAAAAAAAAGATTTTCTCTATTAAGCTTAGCAGGGTAGGACAGGAAAGGACTATTTTCAGAAAAAAATGAGTTTTTGATCCTCCTGACTTAGTTTTACTGAGAGTATTTTTATTTCTTCAGTAGTACAAATCAATGCCAAAGAATATTTAATCCATCAGGTTCATGATCCTGAAGGTGTAACTTTCCAGTGGCCTCCTGTGTATCACTAGGTGTGAAATACAGCAAATAAAGTGCTTAAAGACAGGGGTCAGCCCAGGGTTTGCCACCTCCCTTGTTCATTTCTTGTTGTGTGTTAAACTTTGTTCTGTGGTCCAAATCTGTCAGTGAAGGGAATATTCCATCTGATCCCAGGAATGCTTGTCCTTGGCTTTGGGATTCAGAGCCCTGAGGAGGGAAGGTGTCAGGAAACCTCCTCTGTGGCCTCTCCTTGGGAAAATGATGTCTCAGAGGTGCTGCTGTGCATCTCTAACCACAGTCAGGGCTCTTTGTTTTGTTTCTGCTTTTGTTTGCTTTAGTTTACAGAGCTGGTCTGGGAGATGTTTCGGGGTTTTTTGGTTTTGTTTGTTTGTTTGTTTGTTTGTTTTTTAGCAGATCAATCCTAAGAGAAGAGTTGGCCATCCATTAAATATTCATTTTCTACTGCCTTTGTTTTAGAGGATTTCTGCTATATCAAAGATCCCTTTCTTCAAGATTCTGTCTTAAAAGTAACTTTCAGTCTATAAAATGAAGGGCTTAAAAAGGATACGTGGGGTAATCAATGTTACTTTGGTTGCTAGAAGTAATATCTTATATTCTGGGAGAGATTTCCACGTTAATATTGGATGCTTGTAAGAGGATGCAACATTACAAAGCACAGAAATCAAATATCTATTTTATACTGTCATTCATCTTAAAACTTCACAGCTGAAGCACTTTGTATTTTAGAAGAAATTAATAAGTTGCACATTTATTCCACCTGAAATCTGTGTTATTATTTCTTCTCCAGCTGTTGAGGTTCTCTCTGAAATGAAGGTTTTAATAGATACTGAATTTACACATAAGAAGACACAGCACATGACCAGTAAAATTTACAATAGACTTCAGAGAAAATGTACAAAAGGTCAGAGAAAGGAAGTGCTGTTATCTCAGTTTAATGAATAGAGAGCTAAAGCAAAAAGAACACAAATAATTTCCTCACAACCACTCAGGAAGCCTACAGCAGGAATGAGAATGACACCTGCATCTTAAGAGACCTGATGGCTTGATTAGCTAAAAAAAAAAGTTTAAATTTCCGTTCCTTTTTTATTAACTGGCATTGTTTATTGAAGTACTTTGCAATTCTTACACGAAAGAAGCTGTAAAAAATAATAATGGTCATAATTAGGTAACTTTAAAAGCATCCTGGCTTGGCTCAGGGATAACACTTGAAGGTGAGACTTTCTCTGAAGGAATATCAGAGCCCAGAGGTGACTGCAGGGTGACACAAAGAGTGTCTCACAGCTCCAAAAGTGCTGGCCTCTGCAGAGGGGCAGCAGGCACAGGAGCAAGCTGTAAAAAGCTTGGGCTTGGTTTTGTTGAGGGCTCTTGCTGCAGTGTTTTCAAACAAGAGGAAGTTTCCAGTTCTGGAGCTTTAAGATTTCTTTAAGAATATTAAGAGAATGAGTCCTCTGAAGGCACCAAGATAAGTTGTTTCATGGATGGATGTAGGTAAAAGTGTATTGCAGTGGGACCTGTCACACACACTCTGAGTTTTGGTTGTACTTCATAAACTCTACTGAGCTGGATTTTTGCTTTGGATCTCCAGGTATTTCTTTTAAAGGACAATTCTGATAGCTAGTACCAGATGTTGTTGGTAATCTGACTTTTGCAATTGTGCTGATCTGTCTGTAATGTGTCCTGTTAAAAGTGATGAATGTTCTCTTTATATGAAAATGGGATGTTAAAGAGAGTCACTGTGCCTTTGCTTCTGCCACATTACTTGAATAGTAGGAAACTTCATGGTGGATATGTTTTTTCTTTGTGATCAGAAGGCTGGCAGCACAGTCACAGCATGGCCACCTCACATCTGAACTGCTCATCCTTATCTGGAGACATGAGGTGGGGAGCAGAGATTTCCTTAGTCCCCTTAATCCCAGTAGAGCATCAATTTATAAAAAATATTAAAAGGTGAAGTTCTTCAGGTGTTGCTTTATGTTTCCTCTGTGATATTGCTTCTTCCCTGGAATTAGCATTTTTCTTCTCTCTTTAATGCTTCAGGGAACTGTTTAAGATGTTGACTCCTATAAACAAACAAGCACATTCTATCTCAGCACAAACACCTCATTTTGTTCAGCACAATAGGCATGGCAAAGAAAATAAGAGATTTTTATGGTGAGGCAGCCTGCATGTCAGACACCTTACCCTGCATCTTCCAAATGCATTGCATGGGAAGTCCAAGGTGATGACAGATACTCCTGCTGGAAAAATTGGCTTTGAGTTACTTTTTTGCTAGCAGAGACAATTCCAGTAACAAGAGATGAGGCAGATGTTAATGGGCCTGCCAATGACATTTTGGTGCTGCAGAAAGGATGTGACTGTGAGAAGGGGGAAAGCTGTGTGCTGAAATACCTGCTGGTGGCAGCCAGTGCATTTCCTCGAAGAGAGAAGCTCAGGAAACCTATTTTTCACTGTCAACAAAACCATTCCCCAGTGATTTTCTACAGTAACCAAATGAGTCCTGTGTGAAGCTCCCCTTTCTGAAAAATGTAAAGGGTGCCAAGAAGTTTTGTGGTATTGATCCGTGATAGATGGTAGAAAAGTGTTTAGTGAAGCACTTAGATACTTCAAATATACAAAATATTGCTGGAAATAAGGGCAGCATTTGATAAAAGCAGGGATGGCTTTTGCACTCCTTGCTGAGTAGTGCAAACAAATCTGTATTTTGAACATGATTGGGTTTTCCCACTGTCTTTTGAGCAGTACCCACAGATAAAGGATGAAGTCCTTGACGGTGGCTGAACATATCTAACACCTCTGAATTTCAGAGCTTTCATAAATGATGCAAATCATGGGTTTGAGTTAGTAAGGGTTGAGTTTTTCCTGCCAATCTTATTGTATGCATGATGCATGTGTAAAATTGTGGAGAAGCTCAGACTACTGGGATAACACTTCCTGTGCTGGCACACAGTTATTATTCTGGGCATCACCTAGGACATGCAAGCTATTCCTTCTCTGACATGTTAAAAACTACCCTTGATCTCTGCATTTGCAGCAGGATTTCATTTTCTTTTTAAAACATAAGACAGCATCAAAACTATTGGTATGAATCTATTTGCATTCCTGGGGAAAAAACGTGATCTTCTTTTAATATTCCCTTTTTCACACACATGGGTGTCATATCATAATCTGTTTAGCCTTTGTTTTCCCTCTAATCTGGTGTGCAAATAAATACTTTTCTTAGGGATATCCCTATGTGCTAGGTGACTCAGGCAATGCTCTTTTTTCTGCTTTTTTTCCTTTTTTTGTATGTCAGCTAAAATGCTCACCTGAGATAAAATTCAAAGATAACATCCAGTTTAAAAGGCATTAAAATAAAATGGATTTTTCTTCATTTCCAAGTGTTGTACTTGATATATAATTATTTTTCCCCTAAAAAGTGTATTTTTTCATTTTGTATTTGAAGCAAGAAATTAATTTAGCAGTGTGAATAGGGAGGTTGGAAAATAAAAGGGACCCAAGACACAAAGGATCAGTTCCTAACTCAGCTGTAGAATATTCATTCTGGAAATGATCCCTGGAAACAAATCTGCTTATATTCCCTCCAATATTCTCCCTTCTCCTACGAGGAGGAATAGCTTTTAATAGAGAAAAGTCAGGTTTAGATTAGATATTAGGAAGAAATTCTTTATTCAGAGGGTGGTGGGGCTCTGGCACAGGTTGCTCAGAGAAGTTGTGGATTCTTGCAAGTGTTCATGGCCACCTTGATTAGAAATTTGATAATCTGGTCTAGTAGAAGGTGTCCCTGCCCAGATTGGAATTGGATGAGATTTAAGGTCCCTACCAAAGTATTCTGTGATTCTGTAGGATTCCTCTGATTATTCTGTGTCTCTTTTCCTACTACTTAAGCAGATTTATTTTTAGGAGCCGGGATGTGCAGGGGTGGGGAGCAATAGAGTTGTTCTCTACCCAGCCTCCTGATCTGGTTGGTTTTTTTCCTACCTGTACACCTGTTCAGGCCTGTATCAGGCCAGTGACCTGGTAACCAGAGCAAATGCAGTTCCTGCTAACACATTTCCTCGTTGTCCTGCTGGTTTTTAATCAGAACTGCTGGCCACAGCCATCCTTATGGAATTTTCTGAGTGGTTCCACAAGAGGAGAGCTACTTTGAAGGAAGGTGTTTCAGCGACAACTGCTTCCATTTGAAGCCTTTGCTTATTCCATACTCATTCTAGGTGATGGACAATTATTTGTAAAAGCACATATTATCTGAGCTATCCATGCATTATTTTCCATAAAATTCACTTTGTTTTCACTCTTAGCATTTGCTTCTCAGTTCTGCTCTTGTTACTGGGCCAGGTGAACTAGTGCTAAGGACAAGTTTATCACTTTTCTCAGTGTATCCAAAAAGTAGCTTTCTGAATTTTGAAGGGAAAGCTCCGTTATAAAATGGGACCAGGCTTTAAAAACCACCTCTTGCCACATAAAGTGCTCAAAAGGAATTAGTTCAATCTTTTAGCTGAATCCAGCCTACAGGTACATTCCTTTGCTTTGAATTTTTCTTTCAGTGAGCAGAGTCCTGGGGAGCTGACCTTCCTTCTGCTAAGTCACACACTGAAGAAATTTAAAATACTAATCAAGAGAAAATACACAAGTGTACACATACTCATGTGCCCTGAAAAGGGATCGTGCAGAATTCCTCACTGAAAATTATTTGTTCTTCCTGGTTTAATTAATGGTATTGCATAGACAAATTGAGGGCAAGAGGATGATCTGGCAGTGAGAAATTCTCGTGATCAATGAGGAGTGAGCTGTTACACATGACGTTGCTCCTCAGTACTGGAAGGTGGTAATGGACAGGCTGCTGGCTCAGACATTAATCTTCTCAGCTATATCCATAAATGAAATGTCATGCCTAACAACTCCTCTTTTTTTTATTGGTATTTCATCTTAGCTTTCCTTGATTAAAATTAATGTCTGTGCATGTGTGTAGAAAAATGGGGATTAAAAGAACCACATATTCAGATGGTCAGAGATGATACATTCACACGCACACAGAGCCCAGTTTCAAAGAACAGATAGGAAAAAATCAAAACAAACTGCAAAAAGTCAGAGCACCTGTTCTTAAACATGACAACCTGCCAAAATTTCATCTTGAGATGTGCTTAAGACTGTGACAGAGATAACCAGAAATTACTGTGCACTGGGATAGCAAATTAAAACCCAGAAGTCAGTGAGGCCACAGGATATTGGATTAAAGACCATGAAGAGGTTGTCAGTGTTTTTGACATTTCCTTGCTGGAAACATCAGTGTACTCAATATGTGGATGTATTTGAATGCTAAAGCTGGGTGAAAGGCTAAATCAAACCCACAGGAGAGCTTGGCATCAAAAGCAGCTGAGCATCCTCAGTTCCAGTCAGTTGTGGGGGCCATGCCTATATCAATGTGTATATGAAAGGAATATGGCAAATGTTATTCCAACAAAACAAAAATGTTATTCCAACAAAACAAAAGTGAGGTGTTTTATTGAAGTTACAGATTGACTTTGGGTCCAGCGTGGTGTGACTGGTCTGCTAGTGCAGTATTAATGGATTAATGGGGAATGAAATGAAAGTTCCAGGGAGTGATGTGGTTTGAACCCCACTGATGGGTCTTCCTCAGGCTTTTCCATGTGCAGGGGTGGGTGTTATCACTGGGGCTGGAGAGGAGACACAAGTTACACCGAGTTTTCCAAGTGTTCTGGTTTGTTCTGCTCAGAAGACGCACATTTATGGTATTTCTCTGAGCACAAATTAAATCCCTAAACACTAAATTCCTCAGTTTTAGCTTGGCAGTTAAGCCTGTTGAATTTTACTTGTCCCACCCTACTCACTAATCAAGGAGAGTATTTTATATTTCTCATTTGAGAAATACATGAGCATTTCTCATACTTTGATCAGCTTTGACTAAATCAGAGGCTTTTTAGCGGAATGCTTCAACAAGCTGTGACAGAAAAGCAGAATTTTAATGAACTTTCATGTGTACAGTTTTAGGGGTGTTTTGTGGATGACACTGACTGACATGTTACAGCATTTTGTCCTTTGCCTCGTGGAATTTATTAAACTTTTGCCTTAAAAAGGGCGCTATTCCTCGTGAAACATAATCTCCCGTCACTTGTGACCGCAGATCCGACCTGTGTTATCTGACAGTAAACACACAGCCTCATCAAATCACTCATCTTCCCACGTTGCAGCAATAATTTTGAGGGAATCTGAATAAATTTCCCCACAAATGGTACAGCTGCTCTCAAAGAGCAGAACTAATGAATTGTCATGACTGGAGAGAGGGAGAGGTGCCTTGCATCCCTAATCCCAGGCAGCTGTCAGGATGGTGCCTGATCAGCTTTAGTCACCATGGCTAATTACAGGCTGAGAAATTACAGCCACTTTTAGGTTAATGGCTGGTAAACACCTAGAGGTAACTTACAGCAAGAGAGGACTTGCCCTTCAGCTTAAAAAAGGGGGTGGAAGGGCATTTTGTGCTGCTGTGCTGACCCTCCTGCAGTGACTGTACATCCTGAGCCTTTTAATATCCACAGCCTTCTGGTTCCAAAGACATCCCAAAAACAAAAACAAAAATTTCCCCATTAATTTTATGTATTTTTAAACAGAGATGTATTAATTCTTTAAAGGCAAGGGTACTCAGAAGAAAGAATTCAGTTATTATTCTCCTCTGTCAATTCTTCTCCTCAGCTAAATTTGTAATATTGTAATGAAAAATGTCAGTGCTGTGACAGTTATACCAACAATAAAATCATTTTCTCTCTGTTTTTTATCTGAGGATACTAAATCTAACATGCCAGTTATATCTCCAGAGTGGGTTTGAGTGAGTAGTGAATACCAGCTCAGTCAGCAGAGTTTTAAATCAATCCTAGTGCTTTGTAAAAGCAGCAGTACCTTGTCACCTTAGAAAATGTTAATGGACTATCTGGCGAGCATGACCTGAATTGCAATTTCAAACTTATATTTCACTATACTCATCGTTTTTGGATTTTATTATTTCTTCTCAACAGCAAATCTCATAAATTCTCTGGTAAACCAGACCAAGTGGTTTGCACACAGATACAGAAACTAAGGCAAAGGTGATAAATGAGAAAGGTAAAGGACACTAAAATACAGTAAATTCAAGTGGACCTTGAATATGTAAAACTGTACAAGCTTTTGCTGTTTAATATTTATCAGCCTGAGAATTTTGCTTCCAGACCTGTTGCAGTATTCATCCTCTCTGCTATCTAACAGGGATGGCAAAATCAAAAATCAGGGTGTGTCTTAAGACTCAGCTACTGAAATGCTCAGACTTGCTTTGATATCCCCATTTTGGAAATAAAAAATCCAAGAACAGGAAAAAAACCACACAGACATTTTCAAAGCCACAGAAAGCTCTTTTTACTGATAAGCTGAAATAAATCAAGCTGTTTAATTTATCAACTGAGATGGGATTTGATTGCTGTTTTGTGAATAGTTTATTGTTAGCTAAAAGGAGGGATGGTGCAAAGGCCTCTAATTTTTCAGGGAAGAGCATGACATATTCTGATTTATGGGCAAATTCTAATGACATGCCATGCCTAAATCTATAATCTTTCAAAAGTGATGAAATGAGCAGAGCATTCCAAAGAGACAAAAGGCAAGTTTAATGTTTCTCTACCTTATCTACCTTCTAGAAACAATACAGGAGGATATTGCAAGTAAAACTACGTGCAGTAGAGGGCTAAATTCTTTGTACTACTCTTTGATACGTTTGACTGGGGATTCTTTACCTTTTCTAAAAGTGAAAAGAGCACATAAGCTTGAGATTCTAGGCTAGAAGTGTTTTTTTTTTAATTATCTGAAATGTGTACTAAGCTTGGTATGATGTCTAAGTGGAAAAAAAACAAAACCCAGAGTTATTGCATCTGAATTTCTTGTTTCTTACTGCTCTGTTCCAGCCAATTCTGGTGGCATTTGAAGTGTCACTATTTGTGTGTGAGTGCAAAAGAATTTCAGTGTTGGAGAACTGTCTAAAATTCATTGCAGATCTCTCAAATTTGGCTTCTGTGCAGAGATTTTCTGTGCAGATCTTCAGGCACAGAGATAGTGTGAAAAACTACAAAATATCTTTTTATAACTTCAAAATGAAAAATGTAAAGATAAAGCTTGGTAATTAATTCAAACTTTAGAAAGTCATGAATATACTTACATTTAGGTCACTATTTACATATATGGAAACCTTTCAGAGGGAAAACCTTTTTATACATTCTGTTTGAGGCAAAAGTAAATTGCTGATAACTGTTAAAATTTCACTTTAAAAAAAAACCCCTTAAACCAGTTCATACTATGGCTTTCCTGGCTCCTTTCCTAGAAGGAGCTTTCTTAGTTGTCTGATCAGAAAGCCACTGCAAAAAAGATTATTCAGAATTGTATTTGCACCTTCAGTTTTGTGTGTGTGCCCTTGGACTCTGCTAGGACCACAGTCAAATGAATAAAGGTGTTAACATCAACAATTTTCCCTGTGGAGAAGCTGAGGTTTCACTGGAACACTCTACCCAAGCGTTTGTGCACTTCTTTTCACCTCTCTCATCACCTGATTCCACAAACAAAACTCGTGGCTCTGGATCCATAACCCTTCACAGTGTGCAGGCTTCCCAACATGGTTACACCCCCTGCTCTCCAAGGATAAACCTTAAGACACCTAAATTATTCTTTTGGGTTGTTTATTTGCTGTAGAAAGTGTTTTGGAGGCTGTTGGTTCCATAATGATTTGTGAACCTCATTCAGAAATGTCCAGTGACCAACAGCAGCATCAGGTTTTAGAGGGTTTGTGGGGCTTTGAGGATTATTTCTCTGGAGGTTTTACTGTTCCATGTGGTGTTCTGGAAGGCTTTATTTGGATTAACTTACTGCGTGTTTCTTTGGTAAAGGAGCAGTATGCATTTCATAGGAATGTGCTTTTAGTTGGATAAAGATTTGATTTAAAAATAATTTTTAAAAAATTGTCAATTGGAAAATTACTGCTTGAACATGCTCTAGTGAAGTCATGAAAGAGTCATTATTTTCTGCTTTCCTGACTAGGCATAAAAATCCTCCCCACTTTAAAGGGAAGGCGAGTCAAAACTTGTTCAAAACTTGTTACTCTTTTATTTTGTTTGTTTGTTGTTGTTACTAAAGCAGATTTAGATTTCCAATAAACTTATTCTGAGCTGGGTCTGGAGGAAGAAATGATTTTCTGTTTCCTGATTGTAGTCTAGTAAGTTGTTTGGAGCTTTTTAGTTTTTTTTTTTTATTCCTCAGCTGAATGAACTGGAAACAAGAAAAATATTGCCTATTTCATCACTGCTTAACCACCTTAAACCATCTTTTTTTTAAAGTATGTTACTTAACTGCTAATGCTGAAAGACTCCACAAAACTGCAGAAGGCTTCTTGTTCACTCTAATGAAAGCCATGGTGACAATAATGCTGGGTAAAAAACTAAGTGTCCTGATTTAATACCTCTTAAAGGAATTACTTCTGGAGGCTGAGTTAAAGAAATACCAGAGGTCAAAAAAAACCAAAAAACAACCAAACCAGAATGTCTCTGCTTTGCAGTGTGGGAGATTAGAAATGATAATAAATGATGTCTGGGAACCTGAATTTTTTATTTTCTCTAAGGACACGTTGTCACCTGGTAGGTAAAACCAATGCTGTTTGTAACCAGCAGTTTATAGCACGATGGCACAGAACATGGCACAACACATTTTGTTCAGCTTCTTTATGCTGCCTTAACTTTTAAAGTGATTTAATCTATTTTTGCAGCTTGGATGCTGAAGGCCTTTGGAAGAAGGAAACCCCCCAGGTGGTGAAGTGGAGGAACACCATCTCCAGGGGAAGCTCCATCAGAAAGTCTGGGACTGCAAGTGCTGTCTGTCACCTTGTTCATCTTGTGCCTGGTGAAATGTTACATTCACCTTTCCACAACTAGCAGGATGTGACCTTTGCAAAGGAGAAGAGGTGTGGGAAGAAAAGGTATTTTTTAGAAGTGAGTGCCTGAGAGACTATAATTTGTGCAAATCCTTTCAGAGTAGATCTCATTGGATTTTTTTTTTTTTTTAACCAAACTGTATACTATGATAGACAAATGCCTACAATTTTTCAATTTAGAAATTTCGGAATTTTTTTCTGAAGGGATCTCTTGTAGCTGAACAAATTCACATAAACTTAATTGAACAGAGAAAGGAAAGAGAAACGTTCCTGGCGCTCAACAGTTCTAGCTGGAAGGGCCATTCACAAAATTACCCGCCCAAAAATCTGAACTTACATCCTCTAGGACAGAAGGGAGCTCGTGGTCATGGTCCCTGAGTTAGGTACATCTCTGACCTGTAACACTGGCCTAAGAGTAATGAGCACAGAGGCAGTTTGTGTTTTCCAGGCATCCCATGCTCAGTATGGATCCTGGCACTAGCCCAGGGCATCCTGCCTTCCCAGTGACTGCTTCCACCACATCCATGTGCAGCCACACAAGCTGCAGAGCAATTTGGCATAAAGAACTTCCTGCAACACATGTGACAAAGATCTGCTTGTCTGGTGTACAGGGATTCATAAGTGAATGTTAAGTAAAAGCGTTTTTACGCCGCTTTTTCAAAAAAAAAAGGAGAAATAGCACAAGGACACGTTGCATGTTCAGATAATAACGATAAAAGAAAAGCTTGGATGAAACAAAATCTCGTAGTAATGTCTGTAAAATCCCCTGGCACTATCAGCTTTTGAAGAGTTTCACTCCAGTTTTTCCATGCTAATGGGCACTTGAATATTTCAGTGGTTTTGTGTGTTTGCTTCAGCCTGACCCAACAGTGTACTGTTAAAATCTTATGCTCTGGGATAAAATCATGCCTTTTGCCTTCATTTGGAGCACATGTTCCTCATTCTTCACTTTTAGGAATCCCTGGGACCAAGCCTGCTTGCAGTGTGGTGTTATTTTTTCCCACAGATGATGGGCTGCTGTTGTTCCAGACATCTCTCAAATGGTCAGTGGTACGATGAGGCAAACACCTGTTTATTTGCAGTCTGTATAATCTGTGCCACGTTTGCAGATGGTGCCCTGCACAGTTCTGGGAGGTATGTGCTAAATAGCCAGGAATGACTTGGAAGCAGTGCTGGAAAAAATATCTACATTAAAACTTTCAGCAGTTCCACTCTCATCAGATTTTTAGACCTGGCTGGGCACAGCAGAGCACAGAAAGGGGAGGATTTCAAGATTGCAAATGTTCTGGGGCTGCTAACATGCCATTTTTCAGCTTTGAAAGAAGTCTTCTGTAATACAGAAATTAAGAGGTTTACCCAGCAGAAAATAAGTGTTGCCACTTTATTGTTTTTGGCAGGAGATGGTGGTTCATCATTTGAGCACATCAGGTACTTTCCTTGTGACTATAATATAATTTAAAATGACAGTGCTTCAAACGGTGACAAAATGACAAAGCACTGATCTGTGGTGGAAGTCTAGCATGGAGAGAGAGCTGCAGCCAGGCAAAATTATTTAGAAAGGGAGTCAGAAGAGCACTTTGCTTAGGGTTTATTTATTTACTGGACTTTCACTAGCAGAGAACCAGGAGCTGTGAACCTTGAGGTGAATTTTTCCAGTTTGTGGGGTATTGTGTCCGTGGCACTTTCTGCTCCTACATTTTGAGGACTTATTTGTAGAACATTGCTCTTCCCTGTGAAAACAGCTGAAATCAAAGCTGGTGCATTTGCTGTGGCTGGAATACTTATGTCCATCCACATAGTAAAGAAAAAATTAATGGTTAAAACTCGCTTGCTGGTTTGAGTTGTCACAGTTCCTTTTGAGATTCTCGTGTAGCAGAGGATTTTGCATTTTGGAGATACACGTTCTGCTGAACCTCCCTAGCCTTAGAAATTCCTGGAAGTGTAGAGCAGTTGCCTTGTGACAGACACTGTGAGCTGGTTGGTGTGA
Source organism: Pseudopodoces humilis (assembly GCF_049639895.1). NCBI lineage: Eukaryota > Metazoa > Chordata > Aves > Passeriformes > Paridae > Pseudopodoces > Pseudopodoces humilis. The sequence continues at coordinate 32,010,452 of NC_142207.1, read as the reverse complement.
AGAGCTGATGGTAGGAAAGTGTCCATCTGTCTGGGAATTCAATGCTGCCTTCAGACATCCATAATCCTACACAAACTTTTTTTCCTCAGTGCATCTTAGAGGATGGGAGTGAGGATAGATTTTGTGGTCACCAAAAAGAAAAAATAATTATTTTTTTGTAGAAAAATAGTGTATGTTATAAATATGGTGTAAAATAAAGTAAAATTCCATCTAACTAAAACACATTCCTTTCAGCAAGGACTGAAGTTAAATGAGCTTCTTGAGGAGTACAAACACATACCAGACAAGTGCTGGTGAATGATGTTACTATCTTAGAAACTGGAGCTATTGCTAAAATGTAACACAGCTTTTTAAACTGAAATTAATAGACAGTCATCATGTGCCACTTAATTTTTCTTAAGTCATTTTGACCGCTGTTCCCAGGCGAGGCTGTGAATGTGGGATTGATTTAGAGTGAGAATGAGGCCTGTGATTATCCTGTTTCTCATTTTGGGGATGGGTTTCCTTTAAAAGCATTCCTGCCCTCCTCCTCATCCGTGTCCCTGCTGGGCTGCAGGGGAAGCACATGTGGGGAGCTGGAGGAAGGTGCTCAAACAAACCCCAAGGCTTTAACTCAGCCAAGGGAATTCAGTGCTGCCTCTGTCACCCAGTAGTGAAATCACTCACACTCAGGCCCAGGAGGATGTCCCTTTCTCTGGTCTTTTAGGACATGTGAATTCTCTGACTGGATGGTCTGCACTTGTGGTTTACAGGTTTGAACTATTCAGTGGCCATAACCAACTGTGGAATGCCATAAATGGAGCAAAATAATGACTGGAGCTACCCAGCATCCTTCAGATTAACAGCTGGCTCTGTAAGTACCACTGTCCTGGTGGGAATTCTAAAAAGCAATGTCAGATCCTGTGGATGGTGGGGTCTTGACTGGCAAATTACATCGTGTTAAGGAAAAAAAGCCTTTGTGCCTAGGAATTGTTCTATGGCTGTGCTCACTTTGAACTTCTAATGTTTTTTGTGATTTGCTTTTATTTCTAAACAAAGATAAACTGTAACCTCCCCCTCCCCCCCTAAAGGATATCATACATACCCCTTTGAAACAAAGGATTAAATCCCCCAAACCATCTGTGCTGTAGGAGACTCACATTTGCCAAGATTGCTTCAAAACTCAGGCTGGTGTCACTGGTCAGTGATGCATTTTTGAGATTTAAAGTCTGGTTTCTTGCTTCTGCCTTCCAGCCTGTGGTGCTAATCTTGTGTGGAGCTGTGCTGAACAGAATAGCTGGCCTGTAATTGGGGGAGATTGCTGCAGCCACTTATCTCTGTGGGTGTTACTCCTGTTCTCAGCATCATTGCAGTTAAAATGGTTATCATTTTCATCTATAGTGTCTTCCTAAGACAAAAATAAGCATGTGCCACTTATCTTTTCAGTGTTATTGAATCACTTTTGAGTCATTTCGGTATAGAATGATTTACTTTTTTTTTCTTCTTTTTTTTTTTTTCCCCCTGTTGATCCATGGCCATAGCCCAGGAAAAGTTGTGCATTGTTATCACTCTCGTGGGATTTAGCAGAAAGGGAGCAGGATCTAAATAAGCTTAAAAGTTTCTGATTACCATGATTGGAACATCAAAATCCTTTAACAATAATAATAATAATAAATAATTAATAATTAATACTAATAATAATAAAAAAATATCCCAATTCTTTTATAATTGTGCATTCAAATCCTACAGGTTATTCAGGTCCTACAGCATCTGATTTCTGTGCCACCTCACTGTTTTCTTCTGCCTCTGAATGGCCCTGGGCAGGTGCCCCTCCTGTTGAGTCAGTCATTTCCTAACTCACAAATTGGGAAGCCATGCTGGGTGGTCAGAGCTTAAGTGAGTTTTTGGAAGAGGGCTTGTACTAACAGATTAGGACTTGAAGAATCTGATTTCAGTTAAATACTTCTAGTGGAAGCTTACATGATCCATTAATTAGTCTGGGTGTGATCTTCATCCTGCCAAAGTTAATAAAGGTGTTTCTTTTTACTTTGGTTTTACTACTTCTTTTTACTTTTTACTTTTGATCCTCATCAACCAAGTGTGGCCACTGTTTCCTTGTTTGTCTTCTTTTTCTGTCTGACAAATGCTCAGTGCCTAATGTGCATTTAGGCATCCAGGAAAAACAAAACCCTTGGCCCTGGCAGCATACAGTGATGCTACTGAAGCAGGAAGAGAAACCTTTTGAAGGTCAGGTTATCACACATCCAAACTCCAGAAAGCATTTGTCATGCCCTGGAAATCGATCTGAAATCTGATCCATCTTGGAGAACAGTTCACCACAGAAAGAATGCATTAGAATGTCTCTTCCTGAAATTCCCTATGGAGCAGATTTCCTGGAAAGCAGCCTTAGGTGTGGTGTGGGTAATGGCACCAGGGCTCTGGGAAGAGGATGGTTTCTGAAAAGCAGCAGCAGGGGAGGGAGGGAGGGAGGCACTGAAGCTCCTTGCAGCTTATGGAAAGCTGGATCACTCTTCAGTTATGTCCTTATAAAAGTTAGCATGTGGAACTACTTCTGAAAGTTTTAATGCTTTTTAATTTTTTAATGCTTTACGTTGGATAACTTGCAATATACAAATGTTATCAGCTCCATGAAGATTTTAAAATAAGAAGGAAGAGGATGATAAAATCCTGAGGGTTGCTCCCATATTAGAGCTCCTTGTACTGCAAACTCCATACAGTAAAAAATGAGAGCATTTGACTGTTTCATAAAGCTAAGCATATTTGATAGTGCTATATCATAAAACCCTTGTCTCTTGAGTAGCTGGGTGTGGTAGCTGTAAAAGTGTCAGATTTATTCTAGGAAGCCTCTGTGTTCATAATTTGTAATTGCTTTTATTACTTGTAACTCAAGGCAGATGTGCACAGAAGCAATCAGCAGTTTGTCCTCTAGCCACATGATTTCATGTAACTGAGCCAAAGTCCTCTGCACACACAGAGAGAAAGCAAAGCCCTGAGATGAAAGCTCTGCCTGGGATTACCTGGGATTAAATGGGACACACAAAAAGGGTATTAATTAAAAAACAGTTGAAGGCTAGCACAGGTCTTCTCCCCTGAACAGTCTAAGACACAGCTCATACCCTGGTGGGGGTCTGCTCTCTGCCTCTTTAGCCATTTTCTGTTCTAATGGTTTGTGCTAATGTGGGCTGGAACAAAAGGAATGGATGTTGGGGTAGGAAAACACACCCTTCTGCTCTAATTTTCAGTTTAAAATTATTTTCAGACAAAAAGAAAGCTGAATATAATGCACAATACAATTCTAGCTAAGGAAAGGAACTGGCTTGGAAGAGAAGGTGGCTGAGACTGAAAGCAAACAGCACAAGAGAAATGTAAAGTGCTGTCTTATAAATTGTGTATTTCTCCTGCTCTGTCAGTTTATTCATAATACTCTGTCTTTAAAGTAAATAAATAAACAGTCTGGATATTTTTTTTCCATTTTTCTTTTGCCATTTGTATACTTTATTCAAACAATTTTTTTTCAACTGGTTTTTTTTTCTGTCTTTCTGTCTGTCTTTCTGTCTGTCTTTCTGTCTGTCTTTCTGTCTTTCTGTCTGTCTTTCTGTCTGTCTTTCTGTCTGTCTTTCTGTCTGTCTTTCTGTCTGTCTTTCTGTCTGTCTTTCTGTCTGTCTTTCTGTCTGTCTTTCTGTCTGTCTTTCTGTCTGTCTTTCTTCCTGTCTTTCTTCCTGTCTTTCTTCCTGTCTTTCTTCCTGTCTTTCTTCCTGTCTTTCTTCCTGTCTTTCTTCCTGTCTTTCTTCCTGTCTTTCTTCCTGTCTTTCTTCCTGTCTTTCTTCCTGTCTTTCTTCCTGTCTTTCTTTCTTCCTGTCTTTCTTTCTTCCTGTCTTTCTTTCTTCCTGTCTTTCTTTCTTCCTGTCTTTCTTTCTTCCTGTCTTTCTTTCTTCCTGTCTTTCTTTCTTCCTGTCTTTCTTTCTTCCTGTCTTTCTTTCTTCCTGTCTTTCTTTCTTCCTGTCTTTCTTTCTTCCTGTCTTTCTTTCTTCCTGTCTTTCTTTCTTCCTGTCTTTCTTTCTTCCTGTCTTTCTTTCTTCCTGTCTTTCTTTCTTCCTGTCTTTCTTTCTTCCTGTCTTTCTTTCTTCCTGTCTTTCTTTCTTCCTGTCTTTCTTCCTGTCTTTCTTCCTGTCTTTCTTCCTGTCTTTCTTCCTGTCTTTCCACAGCCAAGGCTCCTTTGCAAAAGCAATGCAGTCCTTCACACAGCAGCCTCTTTGGGCTAAGGTGGGTACAAATCCACACCTGTCATTAGGACTGCCATCATCATTGACCAGTAATGATGATAATGAGACAGTTCCTAGCAATGCATTATTAATATGATGCTGTTACCCACAGCAGGTGCTGATCTCTAAAGTTTTATTACACCGAGGCAGCCTTAAAATCTTCAAATCATTTACAGCTTTATCACACTTTCTCAGTAGCTGTTATTGCTCAGACATTCCTCTTTTTCTTCCTCTTGCCTTCTCAGATGAGCAAAGATCTTTGATGCTTCCATTTTCTCACTCCATGAATGGATCAAAGAGCCCAAAATCCACAGGGCTTTGACACAGGAGGAGCACTGGAAGAGAGAGATTACAGTCAGCTAGAACAGAAATGCATTAGTCTGGAGCTTGATTGGTCTGGTTTTGTAGTTGACATTTGTGAGCATGAAAGCATTAGGGAGAAGTAACAATGCCATTTTTAGATAAAATAATAGTAGATTAAAAAAAGTTAATTTTGTACTAAATTCCACAGTAATATTATGTCTTGCAGTAAATTTCTAACTATCCTGAAGTGATAACCAGTTTTCTTTTGTGTAAAAGGAGCCATAGTCTAAGGAGACTCTTGAGTGGCAGCCTAGATATGAGAAATTTTATTTGAATTAGGAATTCTTATCCATGTTTATAGTACTTTCCAGAGGCTTTCTCTCATTTTTAGGCCTTTTTCACAAAAGCATATGCAATAAAAATGTTACTGCTGCCAGCTTGTATGCCTGAAAGGTCAATTCTTCTTTTTGTTCTAACTTTATCAGTTTCTTTAATAAAAGATATTAACTCTCTTCACAAACCTGTCTCACGGAGAGAAGAAAAATATCCCCGTCTCCAAAGAAAATATCACTTCTATTTAATGATTAAAACAGATCAGTGTGAGAGAAGACATAAGGCAGCTACCAGAAAATTCTGGTGAGTAGCAAGCAACAAAAGCTTCAGTTTTCTGGTCATTCTGAAAGTTTTTGGTGCTGTTTTCCAAGTAAAATTGAGCACAATAGAGCAAAAAAATGTTTCAAGGCCGTGGTTGGTACATCAGGAAAAGAATCCTTCCTTCCTGACAATATGGACCCTCTAAATTCCAGAAGGTGCTAGAGCAGCTCAGTGCCAATTCCATCCCTCCAGCCTGAGCCATGGAACATCCCAACACCAAACTCACATCTTTGGCTGCTGGAAAGGACTGAGGTGGCTTTGAGAAGGCACCTCTGCATTTATCAGAGGAAGAGATGGGAGGGCGCTGCCTGAGGCCTTGAGGTGAACACACCTCAAAATCAAAGGAGATTTATTACCAATAAGATCATTATAAGACTAATAATTAACAAGCAAAAATCATTACATTTCCATAAGATATAACTGTGCTATTAAACTAGTATTTTTTCTAAGAAAGGTATAAGAAGTTAATGCTAATTAAAGTAACAAACAAAACAAAATAGTAACAAACAAAACCCATTGAAATTCCATAAAATATAACAGCAATTAATAGTAACTAATAGTAACAAATTCAATTACATTTCTATAAAATGTAACAACTGATAGTACAGTAGTAATTAATACTATATAGTAGTAACAAACAAAAATTATTACATTTCTATTAAATGTAACAGTAATTAATACTAATTGCAAGAAACAGAAACCATTAAATTTCTATAAAATCTGATGGTAATTAATAGTAATGCTCATTACATTTCTATAAATATAATTTTACAATACTTAATCATTACATTATATTATAAACTATAATATTAATAAGAGCAATGCTAATAAGATGTTAGCCTAGTGCAGGTAACCAGACCTGTGGTGTTAATACCAAGCAAGAACACAAACCCCAGTTCCAGTTTTGAGCTGGTGCATTTTTGTTCCAGGTTCAGCATTTAAATTCCTCCCCTCTCTGGGTGTGAATTTGAGACAAGTTATCCCAGGGAATATCCAAACCTGTGCAGGGCTCATCAGCTCTGCATGGTCACTGCTTTGATTATTCAAAGGTGTTTGTGGAAAATAAGTCTAAGAGTTCAGCTTTGAGGGATGATCACTCTTTCTGCACCATTTAAGCCCATCATCTCATTTCTAAGTGGTACTGATTACAACAATTCACGGGCAACCACGGTCATTTTCAGAATGGAAGGGTGAGAGAAATGTGACCCTGTCATAAAACAAAGCCCATGGGCTAAAGGCTTGGGGAGGGGGGCTGTTTCCATGTGTGATTCAATGCATCTCATTGGTATAATGCCTTCACATTTAAACAGCTTAATTTTTAAATCACCAGATAATTGTGTAATTGTGGTATTTCTGTTCGCTGTGATGAACCTGCCTAATGGTTCTGTGAAAATAAAATTGCCTGAAAGCATCCCCAGCTCTGTTCCTTGGTGTCACTGTGGGGCTCGGAGCTGGGCCCTGGAGCAGGTAAATGATGTTTGACATGGCAAATAAAGACATTTACACCTACTGGGGCCAGTTCACTTCTCATTCCAGGGAGGACATTACTCATGACATCCCCGATGTGGTTCCATAGGCCAGTCAGCTGCTCCTGATTTCTCCTTGTAGCAGCTCTTTTTGCAGAGAGCTCTTTTTCCACTGCTGTCAAAGGAAGCTCAATCCATTACAAACAGACTTGTTGGACTCTCCCGAAAAAAATATACCCAAAGCATTTTGACTAAGCAGGCAAATCTCAGTGTTCTTTTATGTCTTCCCATTTCACTGAAACAAAAACCACTTGCTAAATACATATAATTTGAGTCAAATTGGTATAAATGCCTGTCAAAGATAGGGATAGCACCAAGGATGATAAGGAAAAAACAGCTAAACGTTCCCAATTAAATACATCAGTCTATTTGAGAGAAACACCTGGATTTGTACAAATAGGCTGTTTGTGCTTTGCCTCTTCATATACAATCTCCAGAGCTGAATAAAACATGAGTAATTACAGGCAACTTCAGGTAATCTTTAATTCTTTCACTTCACCCAAATGGGACTTGGCACACAATTTTCAAATGCAGCCACAGTGAAACTGCACTGCCCCAGGCTAGGACTCATGGCTACACTTTTATGACTTTTTTTTTTTTTTTTTTTACTTAAAGACATTTCTCTTTCAGCAGTCAGAAGCCTTTTACCAAAACCAAGTTCAATTTATTAAACAAAGTTATTTCTGTACCGGTATTTCAACCCAAATATTTATTGCCTTACCTTGCAATTTTCTTCACTGGCGTAATTGAAAGATATTTTTGTAGTTCCTTGACTTTAATTTTGTTAATCTGAACAAGCCTAGCAAAGCTAACATGTCTTTAACAGAGATACTGTCCTTCCTGTAATCAGCCTGGTGGTTCTTTTGTTATGCAGCCCAATAAAGGGATGTCTATAGTTTCAAGGGGTCTGTTAACACAGCTCTAAATGAAAGCATATCAATGGCTTTTACAGGATATTTTTGGATTATGCCAGAAAACACCATGCCTGCCACATGAAAAGTGCACTGGTTTTCTCTTGGGAGTGGCAAACATGGGTCACAGCCACAGCAAGCCAAAAATACTCTCAGCCCTTTTCTCTTTTTCCTCTTCTGTAACTTCCAAATAGTGAACTGCAGAAGTTCTTGTCCCCTGGGACATGAATTTATGCAGTATATCTTGTGATGGTAGGATTCACAGTACATTTCCTTGCATAATTAAGTTAATCTTATTTTTGTTGTTGTACCTGTTGAAAGGCATTTAGTTCCTTTTAGTACAGAGACAGCCCTAACTTCTGTTTTAGCATCGGTTAAAAATTTAAAACAGGGAGGATTTTCCCACACATTAATGAATATTTTAATCAGTATTGAACTCCAGATGTCCTTTTTATGTCCCCTACCCTAATTTACTTCTGCCTCTAAGTGCTATATGAAGCCCAAAAGGGGGACAAAACCTGAGTAGAAAGACTTCAAACGAACATTTTAGAGCTTTAGCTTGAGAGGAAACCTTTGTACTTCCGTTGTGCACACGTTGAGAGGAGCTATTAAAATACATGGTTCTCTGAGCCACTGAACTGCTTCACTTCACTGCTTCACTTTCCCACCCTGTTGAGAGATTTAAATTGTGAGTTCTTTGGGCCATGGGTTGTTACCTTTTTGCTTTCACACTTTTTAGGGCCAAGAAGCCAATGGCCTTGACTGGACACCAAAACCACACCTTATACAAATTATCCCTTAAGTGTTTCCAGAGTCTGTCTTTGGCAGCACACAAAATTATTCACCCACACTGAATATGTCTCCAGCTCAAGGTAAATTGTCTCAACTTCTTGCATGATGCTCTACCTCATTTATGATTATTTCAGCTTCTAACCTAATCTGTGTCTACTGCACCTTCTGTTTCTTACCAGTTTTAAGGACAGATCAGGAACTTCAAAAGCCAAGAATGCTGTCCTGAGTGGCCAGCTGACAATATGCAGACTCTAAGGCAAAGGCTCCAAAAAGATTGGTGACTTTATGTTCCTACCTGTTACATTAAACACCAGCACACCTCTAAGTTTTACTAAGCCAGAAACAGACTGGAAGACAAAGGAAAACAGTCTCTAAAAGCTTAAGAAATATAATTTTACATGTTGAGTGCTTCTGTGTTTTTAAGATTTTTAAAAACTGAACCAAAGTGTCTAAGATTTAAATACCAACTTGAGCTGTCAAAAATCACTACAGATGTAGATAAAATTATTTTTCATGTAACAGAATCTAATTCCTCACTCTCGCTGGGTTTTGGACACAAAACTGGCTGAAAACTCACACTGCAGTTATATGAAAACATCACTGTCAAAAGCACAGACAATTCAAGCATTTTTCTACTACATTTGTGGTCAAAAGACTTTTTTAAAGCTTATAGTGGCAAAAAAAATAGCACATATATGAGAAAAACAACAATTTAAGATTACTTCTTTTGCCAAATATCAAGTAAAAGCATTAGAAGCAGATACTGCACTATTTCATGAAGTTAGAAGAAGGTAAAGACTTGCAATTTAATATCATTATGTAGACACACTCCTATAATATTGTCATCATCTGCTACTTGAGACAATGAAACCAATCCAAAAACTTCACCTTAAAATAAGTAGCATTTTATCCTGGAAACAAATTGAATACACATGGCAACCCAGTGCACTGTTCAAATTAATCCAGTGAATTCCTATTTAAAACTCATGGATATTTTCAAATTTAGGAGAAAAAACTTACTAAATAATCCCCCTATAGATGGCACAGCATTTAATAACATGCTGTAAATGTATGGGGTTTTTCCTTCTCCTGTTATGGCTTAACAAGTCTGAATGATTCTCTTGCAGATTTCTCTTTTAAAGTCCACAGGCCAAAGAACTTCCATCACATGGACTTTCCAGTGTGAAGCTGTTAATGCTGTCATAACTCTTATTGTCATTGCACCTTAAATCCTAAATGAGCTAACTACTTCAATATCTAGAGAACAGTATCCATTCAGGATATGGAACAGAAGGAATAAAGGGAAGATCTTTACCTCTCGATTTTTCACGACTTGAACGACATCTACCATTCAGAATATAGGAAACACTGCGAAATCTCACTGTTCAACAGGAAAAAAATAAGAGGGAGACAAAGCAGGATTTGAGCTTAATTCTTGGATGCTTTTGAAGGACAAATAAGGTAAAAGTCTGCAAGTACAATGCAGATGCAAGAGGCATGAAGACACTTGGGGCTTTTATAGCATATTGGAGACTTTCATTTTGTGATAGAAGTTTTCACATTACAAGGCTTTCAACATAACCTCAACCCTTTCCTACAATTCAATTTCTTCCTTTATTCAGACCACAGAAACTTTTCCCAATGGAAAAGGACAGACAGCTGGAGGGAAAGAAACCTCACATAAACACTACTGAATGAAACACAGATGTAGAAGGACAGCAGAAGTTCATTTTTGTGGTAATTATGTTTCTGACAATCCTTAATGTGTTTTCCTACATCAAGAGGAGCCACTAACACAGTCTGGAATAGTACAGTGCCATCCTTAGTTTTAGAGGGGACTATATCTTTGAGATCCAAGTTACTCTTATCCCTGTATCCAATTTCGAATTAATGGAAAAATGGGCCTGCTGAGGAGTTTTCCCATTCTTAAGTATTTCACTCCTTAGTGCTTCCACTAGCAATATGTACTTCAAAGAGATGAGAATATAGGAGATCCTATAAAGTATTTTCAAACTAAGACTATTGTGACAATCAGTTATTGATGCATTAGGAAATAAAAAATATTAGAGACAGAAGGCACTGTAAGGAGACACTCTATTTATCTGAACTGAGTGTGCAGTCTAACTGGAAATTTCATCTAAGTGTTGTTGGAATTAAAGGCAGTTGTCTGACCTTTATGGTGCTTATGGTTTCTTACAATTGCTATTGTAAGGAAAAAAAAAAAAAAAGAAAAGCTGAAATATAAAAATTTCTTAGTGAAAGACCAGAGACTAGCACAGCGCTTATTAAACTCAGTTTAAACACCACCAGCCTAGTGATACCTGTTCACTTTCAGCCAGGATGCATGATCACTCCTAGTGATGACTATTCACTCTCAGGCATCACTGCTGCCTGCAGCAATTTCTGCATCCAGTTTCCTTGGTGGTTTTTTAATCATCTTACAGTTTTACACGAAATTACAGGTGGATAATTGAAAGGAAAAAACCCAACACCTTTCTACCAAAGTTTTCAGTCTGTCCCCAAGATGTTAAATATACACAGGCAGCCATTCCAAATATTATGAAATTAAGTAACCTCCTCTATTCTACACAATTAAGCCAAATTGCTACAATTGTGTCATTAAATGCCACACACAGAGGATGAAGAATCAGAGCAGCCCGTAGATTTTTCTCCAGTTCTGTCAGCAGCACGTCTGCCTGCAACAAGGAATACATATATCCATATGCTTCCTGTCAACCTGTGTGACAAATGCAGCACAGTCTTCGTGCTCCCAGCTAACAGAGGGAGTAAATGATATATAAAGCCCCTCTTTGTTCCGATCCATGGATAGAAGGCATCGCACAGACAAAGACAAATGGGATGGCTGCCTGCTGGTCGGGGAGAGGCAGCCACAGCAGCTGCGAGCTGATTCAGAAAAAAACACAGCTTTATTTTATGTTTATGGGTTTGAACCCAAGCTAAATGTGTTTGTAAATGACTGGGGTGCCATTGTGGCTTGGCTCCCAGCTCGTGCTGCGAGCCAGGCCTGCTCGCTCCGGGTGCCACAAGATCCCGATCCAGTGGGATCTGATGGGAGCAGCTCCTCCCCTCCTTGGCACAGCTGATTCTGCTGCTCAGGGGGAGCAAGGACACCCCAGCTGTTTGCTGTCACAAACAACAAATTCCCAGAATTGGAATTGAGAGGAACCCATTTCAAGAGCATTCTGCTATGTTTGTAGTGATCTGCCAGTGGTGTAGGACTTCCACTACCACTATGTCAAAATTTGTCTTCCACGTGGCAACGACCAAAAAAACTGACTCATTTTTGCAGGTGTCCTGGGGTGACTTTATGATACTGGTACTGGGCTCGGCTTCCTGAATTGCAGTGAAGGTAAACAAAAGGTCACACCAGACTAAAGTTCCACTTTTGCTCCTCGTTACTTGGTCTGTCCTCTTCTAGCTCCCACATTCTGGCAGAGGAAAAGTGCAGGCTCCTATAGAAATACATGGTGACCTTAGTAAAACATTTTATACAAAGCAGCATATCAGAGGAAATTAATATCATTGGGCTCGTCACCAGACAAAGGGTGGAGCTGATGTCCCTTGACTCTTCGAACTGATGAAGATTAAAGGGAAATTATGACCCACTAGATGGGGTGAGACCTGTCTCACAGCCGTGGCCATGAAGTCCTGCTGGTGATACCTGATGTGTTTGGCTGTCTTGAGAGCCCGGGTTGGGTCCAAGGTTCCATCTTATACTTTTCAAATGACTAAACTCAAGCATTATTAAACCCAGCCAAACACTAGGCATTGAAGCTCATACACCACGTTCATCACTGAACCACTGTTTGTGATGTGTATTACTGTTAAGTAATACACAAATCTGCAATTTCAGAAATAAAATGTGACAACCCTCAGGCAATGATCATTCTAGAATAACACCACTGAAGCAGGAGATGCTGTTGGCTGTTATTACAGTGCCTGTTTCCATAAATCTCCCACAAAATCCATACACACAGTAACCATTTGCAAGTGAAAACAGTGGCTGATGTGTGCAATTGTTTATTCTGAATACAGAACAGACATCTGCATGAGCAAATCGATGCGCATGCAAATTTCCTCCAAAACTCACAGAGGCAGTTTTGAGCCAAAGCCACAAATGCTTTTTGGAATATTCCTGTTGATTTCAGGGATTTTGCCCACAGATGTTATTTCCACACCATTGACTTTGCTCCACTGCTCTTAAATATCAAGAAGAACCTTAAGTTTTCTTTACTTACAGCACAGTTAAACAGATATGGAGTCAAACTGAGCCCAAATACTCTAAGAAGGGATAATCTCAAGAGGTAAGCTTGACAGTCACTAAATAATAAAACATGAATCATACTGCTATTTATCTTCTCCCACGGTGGATATTTGCAAGCAAAAATCAGGGACTTCTTCTATTTATTTACCTATTTTCCCATCCAGGAAGTCTGTATAATGAGGAAAAACCTCCAAACTCTTAAAACCCATGTGTATAAGTTAAAGCTTTTCAGTAAAGAAAACTCTTCATAAGGCTCAAACATGTCTCAGTTATATTTTGCTGTTGCTGCTAAGGGATCAAAAAAAACCTAAGTGTTAAAATAAAATATGCTGAAAAGCTTTTGAACTCTGTAATTGTGTTCATGTTGCAATGGGATTTTTGTTTAAATTGGAAGGCTCTCAATAATTGGAAAGCTACCAGGTCCCCCTCAGGCAGAAAAGTACCACTAACTCTCCAATATCATGCAAAGAACCAAGGGATATTTGCTTCATCTCCCTACCATATATTTACTACTATCTGAGGGTTTGGGCCCTTCATCTGCTCTTCTGTGGGCACAGAGGCATCTTCAAATTCTCCCAGTCACCAGGGCAGCCACCATCTGTGTGCACCAGGTCCAAACTATAGGTCAAGTCTCAAACAGAAATGAAAAGTGGCAAACGAGGAGCAGTGACCTCCAGCACTTCAAAGGGCTGGTCAGTGTAGGAACAGTCACTTGTTTGGCTTTGCCAAATTCTCTCAGGATTCCCAGTGAAAAACTGAAGTTTTTATTCCTTGGGCTTAAGCTGCTACACTAATAAGATGAGTTGTTGTTCTTGGTTTGCTGACTGATAAGGTTTGAAGCACATTTACTTTGCATTCTGTTGTGTGTAAGCTGGCGGTGAGCTAGAAGGAATAATTTATAAATGAGATGAATTTGTATAGATTAGCCAAGTGCCTACTGACTGAGAATATAGCAATGTCTAAGTATTTAGATGAATTAAGCAGCAAGAAAAGATAAATACTCTTGAAAAGAACACATTTAGTAGGCTACTGAAGTATAACTAGGAATAAATAAAAACAAAAAAAAAGAAAAAAAAAGTAAGAATGCAGAGGAAAGGCGTAGCAGCATAAAGAGGCAAAGAAAAAAAGTTTGCATGTCTTTATTTATTACTCTCCCATCAGTAAGTCTAAGTTTATAACCTCCAAAATACAAAATATTGGTTAGGTGAATGACCCTAGCTGGTCTATATTAGTATTTTCAGCTGAGCAGCTTGGGACACACATTGTCTCTCTCTCTTCTCCATATTAAAATAACTGCTTTACATTCCTGTCACTGCCTGTAGACAAACATACATCTCCTTTTATAGGTACACATCCATATGTACATATAGGAAAGGATTATGTAATGTAGCCAGCCCTTACCTTGGAAAACCAAAATGTTGGCATCGATTCCTGTCTGCCTCCTGATTTTAACAGTCTAGGAGGGGGAAGAAGTACTGCTCCCACACTGAATAAACCATCATCACAAAGACTGGTTAGGCACAATTCTTCTAGTCTTTCCTATAAACTTTGCTTTTGTGGTGAGGTTTTTTCCCCTCTTTCCTTAATGGAGAACAAAGGATCACCAGGCAACGAGACACAGCAAGTGGACAACCTCTGTAGCATCCAAGTACCTCCACCAATATTGCTTTCAAACTTTTCTAAATAAAAAGATAAATCTAATTACTTCCCAATTTTCCACTTCTGGATGAAAATAAGTTTGAAACAATAGGAAAGGGCTAAGAAATTGAAAGAAATATTAAGCACAATTGAGAAATATCTATTTCTCCAGTAATCATCTCATGGGATCCTTAGACAGAGATGTTAAAGCATACTCTAGGAAGGAGTAAGAAGCATCCCTTCAGTCTTTCATAACATCTGTATTTTACTGACATGAGTTCTTGTCTCTGTTAATTATGGAGGTCTGGGCGAGGTAATTAAATTAAGAAGAAAAACAGGGTGTGGGTTGTTATTTTAATTATTTGAGTAGTGCATACTTTGTACAGTTTACCTTTAAAAATATAGTCTAAAATCTCTAGGGAGCAGACTAATAGCTCTGAGTAATCCTAGGGAAAGCTTGACTTCATATTAATTGATCTGCTAAATCACAAAATGGTTATATATTTAAAAATAGATAGTGGGATCTTAATCACTACATTTAATCTTGAAAGTCTTTCTTTAGGTAGTAAAGGCTCCAGTTCTATGTGGTTTATGTCTTATCTTGTTACTTCCAGAAGTTATTAGACTCTTTCTCACAGTCTGGTTTGTTTTCTTTGTTTTGTGTAAGTATGCTTTAAAATGTACTAGAATATCAAAGAGAATTTTCAGTTTTGTATAATTTTGGAAAACTTGCAACTATTAAAAATAATCCCATTGTTGTCATAAAATCATAATATTTACATCTCATGTCCTCATTGAACAAGTCAACTCTACTTTAAATATCTATATTTATTTTATTGCAAGAAAAAACAAAATTCTAGCACAGGGAGCCAGCTGAACTAGAAAACATTTCAAGTAAAATTTTTCTCTCTACTCTGGGCATGGCCTTATCCAATGAATTTCCCAGGTTATAATTTTCTAAGTAATTTACTCACAGAAGAATTTAAAATAGTTATTTGACCTTTCTGGAGTAAGTGAATCTAAATTAAAGTATGAGCAATTACTGCAGTATTTAAATTTTCCACCTTCCCACACTGATTTCTCCCCTCCCCTTCAGTATGTTTATTAGCAGTGGTTACTTCTTGCTTGTCTCAGAAGCTAATTTTTAAATTTCAAAAATCGGCATAGAAGAATTTTTTGAGCTGATGCTGTGAGGTGAATTTTACCACCAAGCATCATTAAGATTTCAGTCTCATTTCAGGGAAAGACAGTTCCACAGACTGCAATGAAGAACAGATTATTCCAGAGATTAAAGACAAAGCCCAGAAGTACACATGATGACAGCTGCAGGAAAGCTAATATATTTTCAGAGTCTGCAAAACACTAGGTTTTCTCAGCTGAGTAATGGAGTGAGAAGTTATGGGGTTTATATTATGTATGTTTTCAAAGCCATAAAAAAGCAGCCACATTTCTCTTCATGAACACTATCACAGTCTACCAGAACACTTCCCATTTGATTTGGAGCCCAGTCAATAAAAAGGGTAACTTTTTATGGCATTCAAACCAATGTATGGAATTTCAGCTGCAAATAAAATTCCAAACCTGCATTTTTAGGAGTTTAATAGGAGTGGCTTATATCCCAGCCTTTAGAGGGCAAGGCAGGTTACACACTTGGAACAGAATAATCCTGGATCTACTCAAGGTGATGACAAACCTACCAAGCATGCAACAATGTTCAAAGGAATTTCATTATTATTGACCCAAAAAGACAGAGACAGACAAGGAAATCACATTCTTAAATTCCCCATCTCATCTAAAAGCACTAAAACCCAAAGAACTTCCTGTCTGTTTAATCTCTGTGCCATCAGCCAAAACAACAACAATCCATTTAAAGTTTCACTGACACTTGAAGTGCTGATAAACCTCCATCTCCTATCACTGCTTTATGAAATGGATCAGACAAGTCAGACTGGAAGCCTTTAAGGATATTAGCTGAAAATCAAAATAGAAGGGAATTTTTTCCTGACATATTTATTCTCACTCTTTGACACTGTCACATTAAGAATAAATAGCATGATTCTTCTGTCACAGGGTACCTGGTGGATTAACATTAACTCTTTTGGAAATCTACATATAATCCTAAAACCAGCTAATTCACACCCAGGTTTTTTTTAAACCAATAAAATCAATTTGATCCTTTATGGGCAATCAACTGTTCCCATCTTCCTGGAGCTGCATCCACCTAAGTGCCTCTAAGAAAATTATTATAATTATTATTTTCAATGTGGTTTTAACACGTGTTTTGTGGTTCAGTAAGGTGTGTGCTTTCTCTTTAAAAAGAGCTACAATCTGCTTCTGTAAAGCCCTACAGCTCAGAGCAATGCCACATTGAACCAAAACTCCACTGTCCTGAAAACAAGAATCAAAATATTCTATGTGACACGGTGCAGGAAGCCAGTATTGTTTCAAATATCAGAGGAGCAAACAAAATCCTTCCCAAATTCCATGGACTGGAGAGCCAATGGTTGAGCCTTGGAAAGTCTCAAGGAAAACTGGTCTGGCCTTGCTGGCACCCACCATATCACAGAACAAACTCTTGCTGTTCTGAAGATGAGGCAGAAGCACACTTTTTGGCAGATTCCCTGCCCTTTCTACATCACTAACACAAAACCCCTCCGTAAAATGTTCTGTGTTGGAATGTCTCGTAGAATAAGGAAAACAATCCTTCTCTGCACTTTCTAAAACCAGCATGGTATGTTGTGTAAAGCTACCTGCCTATAGAATTGTTGGTCTTCACCTCTGGAAAATGCTAAATATTTGTAGTATTTCCATTGGGTTCCAGCACTTGTGACAAAGAAACAAAGACACATGACCCAGACCCTTCCTTAAACAGAAAATGGCTTGGACTCCTTAGACCCAGAAGGCAGCAGTGAGGTGACCAAGGCTGCCCAAGCCTCTCTGCAACATTTTGTTTAGAAATTTAGATTACATTGAGCTTTCTCAATGACCTTTTTTAGGTTGTATGAAAGGTGCAGCTCCTGTATCATTTGCAGGAATTTTCTGAAGCATCTTTCATATTGCTACCATGGCTTTGCCCTGGTGACATTTGTAGGAAAACAACTGGTCTTTAAGCAAAGGGAGTTAAGAGTCAGAAGTACCCAATGATGCTGTCTGAAGTTACATTCAGAGGGAAGTGCTCATTTTTCTAAGCTGACTGTTTCATTTATTCTGTTTTCCTGTTCCTATTTTCATATATTAAAAGGGTAAGGAATAGACTGCTCTATTTAGAAGCCTCTTTCTCTTAGAAGTTAATTTTACTTCATTGCTGATGGTTATCAATAGATGCTTAAAAGAATCACTTGGTTTTCAAGCAAACTGTTGGGATGGACAGCGAGGTACAATGAAGCCCTGCATTCTGTGTGATGATAAAAGCATATTGATCCATTGAAAAGCAATAGAGAAGAGATAAAATGGAACACTACAATATAACAAGTGTCCTCACCATTAAGTTAACATTGCACCCACTCCCTGAGAAATCCCTAAATAAGACCACATTTTCTTCTAAATATTTAGAGGTATTTTTCTGTCCACTTATGTACAAAATTCCACTTCAAGTTAAGCTCTTTACCTAGTATGTAAAATAAAAATTCCCCTAGAAAATGCTATGAATGTTTCACCTATATTGAATGTTTTCCAGCTCTTGGGACTGTACAGCTATCTTTTCTCCAAGCATTGTTTCTGACACACATCCTAGCAAGAACTCATTTTTGACTCACATTAATTTTAGATTACTGGGGTGATTTTCTTCCTCAGTTCATGGGTTCCAGCTGAAAAAGCATCACTTGCTGTATGTAAGTATCACTTTCTATCTTTGGGTCATTTAGACTGCTTAGTGGCAGGGGAGAAAACACCCAAGGTTTGGGATTTTGATTTTTCTTCGGGGGGGATATCTGCCTGCACAAATAAAAGGATTCAGGAATCTGCATTTACAGTAGTAGGGATTTCATCATAAAAAACCCCAAAACCAACAAAGAAAACAAAACAAAACCAAAACAAAAATACCACAAACAAACAAAAAAAGCCACCATGAAACAGTCTTCCATTACTGGTGTATTTAGCAATTCAAAAGCTAAATTACCAGGAAATTACCTCAGCTACCCAGTACAAGTATCTTTTATATGAGGAAGGTCACAACTAGCAGAAGGCTCCAGAAGCCTTCCTGTCTGTGATCATTTGCTGCTCTATTTTCCTATCTTGCTCATCAATAGCTTTAAAAATAGCTATTTTTACTTTTGCATCTCTCAGCTCAGTTTTCTCACACCATGCACATTCAGCAAGATGGAATCACAGTCAGCAGCCTCTGATCATGGCCAACCCCCCTCAATTTACTGCTGCCATCATCCTTTGTGCCAGAGAGATACACCCTGATACTTCTGATCATCTGGACTCCCTCCCCACTCCACAATCTTCCCATTTCTTTGGTGTTCCTCTCTGGGAAGGAGCTCTCTGAGCTCCTGTAATTTCTCAGCTTCTACAGTTCCTTCAGGTTATTGCTCCCTGAATTGTTTGGATGGTAATAGATTAAATTTCTCTTAACCCATCACAAGATCCTCTAATATTCTCAAAGGAAAGGAGAGGCAGATAAAAAAGATTCTCTAAGTAAATATTTTATAGTCTTAACAAAAAATGGTGTGAGTTGTCAAACTTTAGTCACACTTTACTGCACTTGATAACATGGCCAAACTTCTTGGGACTTGATTTCAAAATGCAGATTCATACTTCTGAAAACTGGGTGCAAAAAGGGGCAACATGCAGGCCTGTTTACTATTATTCTGATTCCTAATTTTGGGTTCTTATGAAGCTTGCATCTATCTAAATATCCAAACAAGCAGGCACTAATTCAAGTACTCTCAAATTACTTGTGGAAGCTTGAATAAATAATTTGCTATAACCTTCCACTTCCCAGTTTTCCAAATCTATAAAGCATGGCACAAAACCAGTGCCTGAGGGTGTATGAGAGGAGCACACACAGTGAGTTAGTCGAGTATTTGCTTTCCAGGAAGGGAAGGTATGAACTGAAAATAAGAAAAGAAATCAATTTCAGTGCGGAACTGCAGCTACTAAAAGCTTCAGATGTTGTGGTACCCTACAGCTGCTCTTGCCTCAGGGCCTTTCAGACCTACCTGAATGTCTGGGCCATGCACATCAAGATGACTTTGCACCCTTTGCACATCCCATGGGAGCCCTGGGAACAGCACACTCACTTTTCCTCAGTGCAGGGTTCACTACGTAATTACTCATATTCCAAGAATCATGAATACACAACAAATAAAGTAGGACTTGTCCTCTGGCACCCACACAAGTTCTTCACAGCTTAATAACTAAGGACACGATACAGAAAGTCACTTTTCAAGGTTAATCTCACATTCTAAGTGTCCTGCTGATGAGGCTGGGCTCTGTGGCCAGGTCAGGAGACACTGACAGCCAAGGCAATGAGTGGAAACATCAAGAAAACGAGCAACACAAATGCTAATAAGATCTTATTCCTGTCCTGCAACTAAACAGCTTTAAGAACAAATCCTGTAAAGGTTAATAGATCATAACCTTTTAAACATCCAAAGAAATCTGCTGGTTGAATGCAGATTATTTATAGATAGGCATGTAGATTATACACACATAGCACTATGTTTATATTTGATTTCATGTGTGCATATTTATAACATAAACCAATTACAGGAATATAAATTATCAAAGCCATCATTTTCCAGTCCACATAATCTCAAAACAATTTCCCACTTTAGTCCCAGTTTTGAAAAAAACCAAGATGATGGCAATCTTTTTGCCCATTAATCCCTCCTTGGAAGATAAAACCAACAATCAATATTTTTAACAGCCTGTTCTGTTATTTCACACCCAGTCACTGCTCTAATTGTGGGCAGGAACAAAGCACTGAGCTGTTGAACTTAAACCTACTCAGAGATCCTATTTTTAAAAAGTCATAGAGAAAAACGTAATCTGTCCTTTGCCTCCTGGTTTTGTAAAATCCCTGTCATTACACTGAATAACAGAGTTATTAGGTACTCCCCAGAACATCATGGAATAATGGTCTTAGGAAATTTGAATATTATGGTTGCATTTAACTTTCACATCCACCCTGTCAGACTTTTACAGGAAGCTAACCATGTGACCATGAATTAGCACGAAATCCAGAGTGGTCCTCAGTGTCATCATCATCACCCTCAGTGTCATCATCATCACCCTCAGTGTCATCATCATCACCCTCAGTGTCATCACTTAGTAGCTCAGGACAGGTGAACACTCCTAAAGATTTGAGATTTCCTGTGTGTCCCAGGACTTTCCTCAGTTCCTGCCTCCCTCTGAGGCAAATGCTGGATGTCTGAAGAGGCAAGCAAGCCACCAAGCACACAGTAGCCTTAAGGCCAACAAGCACTATGCAGCTGACAGTCAAATCCCTTATTTCAAGCCTCTAAAGTGTGCTCCTCCAGCGAAACAATAAGTTTAGGAACCAAAATTATTTAGTAAGTGGAAAAGAGATTCTGTTCCAGATTTCTGGTGCTGGAACTGTGGAGAATAGCAATGTGTACCAAGGGAGATAGCATTAATATTGATAATAACTTAAGACTGATCAATCTTTCATGTCTCAGGCATGTTGTGCTGTGAATAAGCTCTTGAAAAAGAGTTCTAGAAATCCTGTAAGAATTGTATTTTAAAGTCAAGCTGGTTGCAGGATAGCTAGAAGCACCACTGGAAGGTTCCCTATTGTTTTCCCGTGCCTGCTTTGCAGACAGACTTGGAGAGGTCAGTTTCTGATAAAACTGTAGAAGACAGGAGAGTTAATGACTCACATCTGTGATTTTAAATTATTCAGTTACCACTTGAGCACTAACCACAGGCACAATAAACAGCAGCTAATACAAGTCATGCATGTTTCATAAAGGGAAACTGTACACTCTGGAGTATATTACATCCAGCTCTGAAAACACTCACAGTGTTTTTGACATAATTTAAGACCAGTTCTTCTTACTATTACTTTAACTTTCTGCAGTAGTAACTCTCATTGATTTGGAGTTTTATTGAGGTGTAGGAAACAGATTGCAATCTATTTTAGAAATATTTTCTTTTAAAGTCTTCTAAGAATGGGCTGGCTCAGTTTCCCTGTGGCCTATGCAATCCTCCTTTGCAGGGGCTGCAGAGAACAGCTGTAGCCACATGTGCTTTGTATTCTGCTGAGACATCTAAATGACTGAATACTTTCCAAAAGGCAGACACACTCACAAGGAAAGGGATGGTGTCACCAGACTGCAGCAGCTGCACCCTGCAGTGAGAGCCTTTCCTTGCTGGATTCCTGGGAGCAGTCACATGCTCACCCAACATTGGCACCCTTCAGCAGGCAGCTTCTCATACTGTCAGCAGAGTTTGAACATGACCAAAGTACCTTTTCCCACTGTTTGGAAAGGAGTCTAGTATAGAAATTGTGAGCAGACACCCAGAAGAGGGAAGAAGGTAGTAAATTACTGGAAGGAACACTAGAAGTACACTTTTAGGCAACTTTCTGGCAGCTAATCTGTAGAGCCTGGGTCCCTCATAGTACCTTCTTTAATTTAGTTATGAGTGAGAAAACCTGAACAAAGCTCACTCCAATTGTTACTCAGTTATCCAGGAGAACTTTCCAGTGAGCTCACCTGCAGTAAAGTCTCTCCTGTTACTGTTGGCAGCATTATTAATAGCAAAACTTGTGAGACAGAGAATGGCAAAGAAAAAAGCGGGATTAAAAGATAAAGCTCAAACCTCCACAGAAGTGTTTGGCATGAAGTAACAGTCTGCTAAAGCATAACTGAAGATGAAAAGAAAATTTGGCTTTAAACAAGTGCACCAAGAACACCTCTGAAAGATGGAGAGAGACACTGCTAGAGCCTTAGGCTGTTAACTCCTGTTCTTCTATGGACCTGGAAAAGGCAATATTTGCCTGACTCTGCTACACTGAGACTGCAGCTCACTGAGCTGTTTGCCACCTCCTTACACTTCTCATCTTTTCCTTTTGTAATTGGTTCCCCACCCTTGACCTGGGGAGATGGTGCCACGTAACAACACTCTGCCAGCAGAATATTTGTACCTCTAAGGGATTGATGGCACCACTCTGGATAAAAACGTCTCTGCTGAACCAACACTGCTGCTCTTATAGCTCAATTACAGAGCAGTCATCCAGATGAAGATGACTTCTGAGGCAGGAGGACTCATGTCCCTCCAGAAATGATACTTTTTCTCCTGCTGTGAAGCCATGACCCCTCGGGATCCAAGTCATTAAAAGAGCCTGACTATCACAGGATCTGCCATCTGATTACTGCAGTCTGTCTTCAAAAGAGCTCTTCATTCACAAAGGTATTAGCAGGGAGTTAAAGTGCCATCAATTTCTCTCTGCTATTTCTTGGATAGCTGTTTCCTCTCTTCCAGCTAATAAGGTTAAAGAAGGGGAGATTGTCAGAGAAGCCAGAGTAAATTAAAAGTGAAATTTCTCAGTCATTGTTATTCCTCAGTTTCATAAAAATTCACCATCTCCTTTTTGATGTTTCAATTTAAATGGATGACCCTGAAGTTTTAGAGAAATAAAAACTTAAACACCTCACCCTAACCTTTTCCTCAAACAAATGTCTACAAATCTTCACGAAAGAGACCGTTTTTGATAAAGAAATGTGCTGCTTTCATAGTGAGATTTTCAAAGACTCCAGCAAATGGCACTATTCTGGAAGCCCCCACAGTTTTCCTTTGTGTTAGTTCCTCATGGAAGAACGCACAACATCTTTCAACACAGCCATTTCTAATTTTGGCAGTTTCTCCAGCTACAACCAAAACCAAAGTCCCTATTTTAAGCCCATTTCCATGATGGTCCGTGCATCTGTCCAGAACCAAGGTCCCTATAGCAGCAGCAGCACAGGGGCTGGGAGACACAGAACATCCTGTGCCAGAACACTCCTCCTCTTCATTTCCCCAGCTTGTTCTCAAGAAAACAAGAGGTCCAACAGGGACAAGAAGCAGCAAATCACCTTTTCACTGACTCCAGCAACAGAGAGGCATCTACATGGCAATCAACACAGAGAATTATATTTTAGAAATAGATTCACAGTTAAGATCCTCCTCTCTTATGAAGGTACATGTCTCACTTTGAAGTTTCATAAACTCTAGCTGGCTTAAAATTCTTTACATATGCATAAAATGTATGCTTTTCCCACAGGCTTCAGGTGGAAGTGGTCAGTCTAGACGGTGCAACAATGACTGAAAGGATATTCACACGTGGCTTGGTTTTTGGTTCTTCTGAAGAGCTGAAAAGCCTGTTTACTTTGAATTTGGAATCCTGATGGCTTGTTCCCAAATATGTAGAACAGAATTTTCCCCAAGATGTCTCTACTGGGCTTAGAGCTCAGCAAAATAATCTTGTTAAACAAACAAACAAAACAACCAAAAAGACACTACCTCAACAATACCACAAATCACTGAGACACTGTGAAGCAAAGCTTTACACCATTAAGCAAACAGTTTGGGAACTCAGGCAAAGGAGAAATGCCCTTTACTGCTAGAAACTTTGCTTGTGTAAATAACAACAGATATGGAAGGCCAGAGCTTTGCTGAATCTAATTTTATTAATTCCTTCATGACATCCAGTCAGGTGAACCATTATTTACTACAGGGATCAGTAAACTTAGGTTAGTGCCTAACGAGGTGAAATTGTGCTGTACTCAGTCTGCCTGCAAAAAGATCTGAACTGCTTTTGGAAACATTCTGACAACAGAGAGGGAGAGATAAGTATCCATTCTGCATTAAAAGTCAGTTTTAAGATGATGATGCTATCACAGCATTGTAAAAAAAATAGAACTGACATAGCCAGAGATGTGATTAATATTCTTATTAACAGAACGGGATTGATGTACTACTACTGCCATAATAATGGGAAGAAAAATCAAAATTGCCATTGTAATTAATGAAACCAGGAAGAGACTTGAATGCTATAAGTAGTAAAAGAAGGAAAACATAAACAACTAGAAATAAAAATAAAAAATAATCTAAAGAGAGCTCAAATTAAATTAAAATGTCACATGTTAAAAGTAATGATAAAATGGAATACAAGTGCAAAGGTAGACAAGAGCCAGAGAAGGAAGACCTTCTAAAGACTAGAGAAGGAGCTCTGCAGAGAGGTATTACACAACCTCTGAAGGTAAAATAATCTGAGTCAACTCACCTGATGGAACTGATACATGTTTTTGCATATCCAGTAATAGGTACTGTAACAAATATTTGTAGTAGAATTATTAAAATTCCTAAAATCTAAGTACCACCTTTAAAAGATTTGGAAAGGGTTTGTGTAATAATTTTTAGCTCAAATGCATGGAAATGGAAATTCTTAATTATGAAGTAATAAAATATATAAATATGAAAGTAACTTTTTATAAAATGTAATGCTAGATAATGAAATATCACCGGTTTGGACTAACAAAGCAGCAGAAAGACTTCCCCAGTCAAAGACTAGAAGGCAGATATTATCTGTAGTTTTATACCACCTCTTTTTGTCTTTTTGGCAGTCAGCTGGATGCCCTTGGGGAGAACAAGATCCCAGCTATTCAGATTAATCACTGGAAATCCATGACCTGCAGCTGTGGTAAAACATGACTCAACAGTGTCATATGCAATGATACAGATGCTGCCATAGGATTCCTTAACACACTTCCAATAGACACTATGAAGCAGCAGATATTTTCAGCTATTTTAACATTTTCATTTATTTTTAAACTCCTAACTTAATCCTCTATGCAATTTCCAACATTTATCTTCAAGGAAAGAAAGGAATTTGAAATAAATAAAAATTTGTTCCAGAGAGGTTCACTACAATAATAAACAATTCGATTGTGGATAAATCAAATAATTTGTGATTAACTTAATGCCCAAGTTCCTCTATTCTTAATAATGTTTTAATGGACATAAAATTATGTGGTGGCCAGGGATTTGGCCACCAGTGTAACCAACCTGCCCTGGAGAGAAATGTGTCCCATTGGTCCTTCTCCTTTGCTGTGCCCTGGAAACCCCAGTTGATATAAATCTCTTTTTGCTCTTGCTCCGTGGCTTTTCATCACTGCACCCCTCTGAGGAGGGAGCTGAATAAAGCCCCACAAAGAATTCCATCCAAATTCTATCCAAGTACTCCATCTCTTTCCTCCCAAGCTGCCTGAAGAGTGGTGCTCACTCACCAGCCCTTGTCAGGGCTCTGAGCTGAGACAGCAGAGCAGCTGCAGGAGTGCCTGTGCCCTTAAACAGTAAAACCTTATATTTGTTTTTAGGCTATGAAATACTCATCTCAAACTTGATTCCTTCCAAGCAGGCACCACACACCACATTGCTCACTGAAGAAAACCTGCTACAGCTAAACAGCTGTAATTCTTGTTTTCCAAGTCAGACCACCTGTTAAAAGGTGTAAACAAACCCCTGCCCTTTATTCTTCAAGGGAAAAATTCTCCCAAACTCTCCTTTTTTCATTCCTACATCAAAAGTATGTATGCTGCTAAGACTCAAATTAATCTTTAAGAGTTCTTACCACCTATTTTGAATTCACATACCTTAAAGAAAAAGCGATCATGAATCAAGTCTTCTCCTAATTATGATCCATAGTATAATGTTTTCCCCCTCTGTCCAACATCAACTTTGCTATATCCATTATCATTGTAAATTATTTACTGCAGAGCTGCTGAACAAAAACAAGGTTTATGGAAATTCTGTTGGTACACAAAATAGCTTTACAATACATTACACCTTCCTACTTAGACTTATTACTTCATATTTCAAGCAGAAGTAAATATTCCCCTTGTGGGAGACTACTGTCTATTTGTGTAAGACATAATGACACAAGGTAAATGGTGCTGTTGGTTTGAGTTAGACATGCAATACACTTCAATAATGTGCTATTTCCCTCTGTATATGATGCAATCCTAAA
This sequence comes from Pseudopodoces humilis, assembly GCF_049639895.1. NCBI lineage: Eukaryota > Metazoa > Chordata > Aves > Passeriformes > Paridae > Pseudopodoces > Pseudopodoces humilis. The sequence goes on along the minus strand of NC_142207.1, from coordinate 31,984,107 downwards.
GAAAACATGATTACAAAACCCATTTGTGCTTGAGATTTCCTTTGATTGCTTTAAAGGCTATAGCTCAGATCAACAATGTACTGTTCTTCTTTCATCAATTTCCATTATCAGTTTGGTTCAGAGAAATCCTGTCCCAGGAGGTTTCCCAAACAGATTTTAAGTGGATATAGTGCTGTGATTACAAAAGAAAAGCAAACAAAAGCCTACTGATTCGATGCATTCTGAAAGACACTTAACATGAGTAATAAGTAGGTATTGCATTCAAAGATCTTTTTTTCGCATTTTCATTACAACACATATTATTTCCTCAAAGAACACAAGCAAAATATTGGATAAAGACTTCTCACATCTTTACAGTAAATTAAATTTTCTCAAGAACTTTCCTTTTAATTAGGAAATCTAAAACCAGGAGGATGTATCCGGTCCTGGTCTTTCCTTGCCACTGCTGATTTACCAACATCTATACCAAAGAATGTTTGCTTGGCTTTCATACATATTCAGTATTCTGTTATAAAAAGGAAGTGCAGTACTGGAAAAACACACCAATAAGAACCACTGGAAATTAATGGATGGGCCATTTTTCAAAGAAACCCATGGAAGAACCACAAAGTGACTGACCCTTTGTGTATCACTCTTTGTTCACGTAAAACCTGGCGGGAAGAGACAGCAGGAGCAGAAACCCCAGAAAGCAAATGAATCCTCCAAGCAGTGCCCTGATCTAAGTGCAGTCAATAAGCTGCATGAACTGAGGGCTCTCTGCAAAGCAATCATTTTCCTGCCAGCACCTCCAATAGATATTTAACCCCAAAAGGTTAACAGACTATATGCTGCTTTAAAAAGACCATTCAGAAAGAGCTCTTCATTAGTCTTCTTTTTTTTCTCCCCCAATAAGTACTAATTACTATTCAAGACAAGATTTCATCTTAACAATATGTGAACAAGAGACATTTATTCTTTTCTAGTCCCTCATTCTGGCGCTGAATTTCACCTAGCAGATTTTTCTTCAAGTTTATTCTGTCCATAATTAATTTATTTGTCTATTTACTCATGCATTTTTCACTCCAGGATACAAAGCAGGAAGGAATAAGGAATTTAAATATTTTAGAATGATTTTTTTTTATTACATAGACAAGCAAAATGTGTGTTGTTGGCATATCACTACCTATGATTCACTGCTTGAGGAAGTAACAGTATAAAGTCAAGAACACAACACAGCTGCTCTCTCCAACCATATCCTGGCAAAGTTCATCACCCAAGACATAAGAAGAGAAACCATCTCTGACAAATAGTTGTTAGAAATGCTGTTAAAGGGGAATCTGTCCCTGGTTCATGTTTTATAATCTCCTGATAAAATCAGAAAAAAAACCCCACCTGTCCTGGACCAGAAAAAGGAACCATCTAATTCTGCACCCTGTTCCTATTGCCAGCAGGAAGATTTTATATATATATATATATGTATGTATGTATATAAAGTATAACTTTATTATACATATAAATATTTATAAGTAAAGGTTATAAAAGTACTTATGATACCACCCCAAATACAGTACCAAATACTGTATTTTCAGCTAAGCAGCTGTATAAAGATAAAATTCACTCAGCCACTAGGGGAACAAAAAGTCTGAAGGACACACATCAAAAGGAAAAAAAAAAATCATGACTGAAAACACATGATGTGCATGTGTGTAAAATTGGAATAAACTCTATGGTTTCTCCTAGAAACACTTAAAAAATACCTTTACTTTAAATAACTTTAGAAATAACTTTACTTTGGGGCAGTCTGAACTTCCCAAGAGCTGCAGCTCTTCAGGATCCAACATTGTCAGATTTCCAAAGTACAACACACTGGAATCAGCCTCACCCTACTGGCTTTTGATATATCAGAATAAATCAGATATATCAGAATAAAGTCTTATGCACAGTCTCCCACTGCCTGTTCAGGGCTGCTTTCTACCTGTGTGAGAGTAGAAGAGAATCTGTCCAACCTTGAAAAAATACCATTTGTAGATGGCTCTAAGATCACCTGAAAAACAATAATTCACTCTCATATGCTGCTTTTTTGGGACATGTAGCTCACTTTTGCAGCATCAAAACACTTGAGAAGTTTGATTTCAGTTTTGGTGAGCATCTTGGGGAGCTAGTAGTCAATTTAACCTAAATTCCTCTTTCCAAATTTATCCTTTCCTAGCTGGAAACACACAAGAGTAAATACAGCCTCCCAGCCTAATGCAGTATTCTGAAAGGATTAAAGAAAATCTATCTGACCAAACATAATATCATTATACATTTCTCAAGAAGGCTGAAGGATTATTAAGTGCTCTATGCTTTTCTGACTAGAGAAGCATGCTACTTTGGGACATGTCTCAGCCTACATTAGTGGGATTTTTATACATTTGCCTCATCAACTGGATTATCAGAAAGAGTAAATTCATGTAGAGAGAAAGATTTTTTTTTTAAAGTACTGCAACAGTAAAGCAAACAGAATCTAAAGAAAATTTAATTTAAAGATTCTAGAAGGATTTTTATACATATGAACACTGGTAAAACACAGTAACTCATAAAAACTGGAGGGATTCTACACCCATCTGATTTTTTTCCTGAGATTAAGTGAAAAATACAATAAAATTTTACTTACTTGGTTTTGTTGTTTTAAATGGAAGATGACATTCCTGCCTTAGCAAAAATGATCCCAATATTTGCTGCTGAATGCAACTCTTACTCATTGATTTGTAAGATTCTAATGATAAAGATTAAAGATAATTAAAATTGTAAGATTCTAATGGTAAAGATTAAAGATAATTAAAATTGCCTATGCTTGAATTCTGTTTTCCATATTCAGATACCCTTATGCTTAATGTAATTTGAGGCATAAGCCAAAATGTCAGCTTTAGGAACCAACAAGCAAACTATTTCATGAGATGAGATTAAGGAAGTATTCTTTAAGGAATGCTAAGCAGACAGCCACTGGAGAAAATCCATTAACCACTTTTCAAAAGAATAATTCCACTCTAAGCATCACATGTAAATATGACTCACTAAATATTCACCAGTTCATTTGTAATGGATTCCTCTCTTGCCTTATCTATTTTTATTTTCTTGTGTCTTTAAAGTTAGAAGGGGTTGAGTGGGAGCAGGCAGGAATTGTGCACAATGGACACCTCTAGACTGGAGCATCCTTGGGCCTCCAGGCCTGGCCACTGATAACACAGCTGCTAATTTTTAACTGAGATGTAGGCAAAAGAGCATATTATATTAATAAAAAAAGTGTCTTTTCCCCCCCACCCCAAAATTTCATGCATTTTCAATTCTTATTCAGATCACCCCCTAAACCTAGTTAAATGTAGTTTTGCTGTGGCAGAAATCTTCTCAGAGCAAGTATTGGCACCAGAGTGGTTTGTGATGATTATTCCTAAGCTTGTATGAACACTTCAGATTGCAACTGTGAAAAGGTGTATATTAAACACCACAATAATCATCAGAATTTTAAAAAATACTGGCAAAAGGCCACATCAATACCAACTGCTTAGTAATAATTAAGTGATATGAGAAGGGAATTACTGAAACAGCTTTTCAAGCTAAACTTAACATTACAAAAAGTACTCTGTGTATCTGAATTCCTACAAGGAAATATAAACAGTGCAATCATCAACTTGCCAGTGACCTGTGGTCCTCCAGAGGACTTCCTTTTGAGAAGCAAATGCTTTGCTTTATATTTGCACTGTATGTATATTAGTTTAATTCAAATCACAAGGGATGTGTGCAGGATTCAGGCAGGATTAGACCTCTACAGCTCAGAGCCACTAATGTCCATGACAGATCATTTGATTTGGGATTTTTCATCCTTGACAGAAGCTTGCTCTGATCACTGGCTTTCCAACAGGAATTTAAGTTTTTTTGGAGACTGTTCTCTTAGGAGGAGGTACAGCACAGATGAGTGGATACTTCTGGTCACCCTTCATTGCCCACAGGTTAACGAGACCAGAACTGATTTCTCCTACATAGAATTTATGTTTTATGCTTTTTTTCTCCCCAACATTTTGCTTATTGAGTTCTTCATCTTAGTTTTCTACAAGTTCTTTTAGGATTTTATTCTTTCACCTTTAATAGCAGTGCAAGAAAAAGAAAGAAACTGTTCTTTTTTGTATGTGTATTTTGCTGTATGCTTATTCTCACCTCTTTTTAATTCTTCCAAAATTTATAACTGCTAGGTAACTTTTCCCTGATACAAGGGAAAATTTTAGTGACCCATAAAACTTGGAATTTAAATGCATTTATTTTTGTTACCATTAATTCCTAGTGTAACCATCACTGCTCACAGCAATTTACCACACACTGCACACTTTAATACAGCTGAAGCAACAGGCTCTGTGAACAAATGACCATATTGAAAGGTCTGTCCAAGTGACTGACTTTTCCTGTTTTTCTGTAGTCACACAGGGTACCATATGTGAAAAGCCTGACTGAAGGCTGTCCTTGGGCTCCTGAAGCTTACAGGATACAGCATCAAAGGAGGAAACACTTAGAACTTCTTGCTTTCTTTTCAAACTGATAGCCAAGCTATAAAAGCTCAAGTCTAAACATTTGTGTTAAGTGGTTTTATTTGCTTTTTTAAAACCAGAAACATTATTATGTGCACATTAACTAACCTTAATGAAAAATTGGCCAGTGCAGGGGAAAACTGCTCAGCTGTCAGGGTTTAAAGGACAGTCAGGGTTGGAGCAGTCTGTTGATTCATTGATGGCCTAATGGACTGGAGTCGGTGAGCTGTACTTTCAGGGTCAGTATCTGCACCAAAACAGCCAAACCACAGCATTCCACATTTATGAAATGTTACAGCCTATAATTTTCTGAGCACTCATCTACAACTAATCCCAAGAAGTACCAACCACACACACAGAACTACTCACACAGCCCCCAGCAACACAAACGTGAGCTCTCTCCACCCCCTCTCCTGGGAGCTGTTCTCCCACCCCTCCAGCATTTGGGGGCAGCCCATCCACAGGCAGCATTTACACCTCACTCAGCAAAGATTGTCACACTTGGTTCTTGGCACAAGAACATCTATCTTAAGGTTATAATGGAAAAAACCCTGTTGACTTAAGGCAGATAGTATTTAATCCCTCATGCCCTCATATTTTTTATCCTTTTATGAAAACAGAACAGTAAATAAGAACTGACATTGTTTTAATCTTTATTGCCCATTTATTTCATTTGCAATGGCTATATGCAGTTATCTTTGCAGCCTAAAATTATTTAACAAGATTTTAAGATCTGAGTATCATCAGAAACTTGATTAATAAGTGCTGGTTATATTTCTAAAAATAATTAGGCAAATTAATCTTCTAAATACATATACTAAAACAGTGTCTGTCAGACTCAATCAACTTTCTCCCCTTTTAAAACTTTCCAGATAATCTGCATTAAAAAAGAACTTCAATTTAAATTGTTTGCCAGAAATATGAACAACATTTCATATGAAAGTACATCCCTGCAGGGAAAATATGTTCCATCTCTATCTGAAGATCCAGAACAGCCTGGAATGTGTGATAATAAAGTGTTTACCTGTCTTCTCACACTGGCCTGCTTTTACTGACAGCATCCTTGAAAACAAGAGCGGCATTGCTTGCTCTGCTGCAAACAATTCTTCAAGTCTTAGGAAATCTGGAAATTAGATTCTATTACATTACACAGTCTTATTAGTATCATTCAAAATTTTGACCCCCAAGAAAAATAGAACCAAACACCAGAGGCATTTGCCTGTACTAAACCATTTCAGGGCCAAACCCACAGGTAATCCTTTGTTTCTGCTTAAAAGAATAAATCATTCTGTAAGGCATCAACAGGATGTTATTAAAGAACTGGCATAGCTCTATTGATCTTATCTCTTGGAAATCAATTACCCTCACAAGTGTCCTCTTTAAATCTGTGTAGATAATAAGAGCTTTGGTGGCTGCTGCCAGGAGCAGCGCCTGTGCCCCACAGCCACCTGTGCTCACACCCATGCAGGGACTGCAGTGCCTGTACACTGCACAGCATCCCAGGGATCATTCCCAGCACAGCAGGTGATGCAGAAAGCTGTCTTCGTGTCTGAATGCTGACAACTTCCCTGAACAACCCTATTCCTTCTCTAAACCAGATCTGTTCTGTTGCTGGTGCAATAATCAATTACCAGTGAAAGGTTTCATCAATGACTGAAAGCACCTCCCACGTGTTCAGACAGCCCCTTCAGAAGTTAGCATAATTACTGATTATCTGGTAAACTACAGGTGAATAATTCATAGTCTCAGACAAGTTCCCGTCACAGAGACAGCTCCACTGGTGGAGGTCTGTGTCTGGTATGTGGTCTGCCTTCCAGATGCCTGGTAAAATTATCTTTACATTTCATTAAGAGATCTTTAAACAGGCTTTACTTAGAATATTTGCAGCTGATGTACCTATTTCTCTTTTGAAAAGCTAGTTTTTGTTCATCTGTGTTGATGGCATTTCTGGAAACAAACTGGGAAATCTGGAAACCTGTGGAATGTTCTTTCTTGGTGGGTTTGGGAGAAAGTTCTTTGATTGAGCCAGGTAGGCCACTTAAAAGGCTTCCCCTAGCTGGAAATAACAATGCATTTCAGCTGTACTTCTTGGCAGTGCCCTGCCATTTGTTCATGCATGCTTCTTTTTCAAGAGGCAAGCTGAAAAGTGTCCAGGATTACCTCTCTTGGTCTGAATATACAGAATTCTCCAAACTATTATTTCTATGTAAACCACATATATAAACAAAACAGCAACCACATGAAAGTTAATTAGACTGAAGAGGGAGGTTAGCTTTTTTCTATGTGACTTTTAAAAGAAAATACAGCAGAAGATTGTGGTTATATTGATGTAGATTGAAAACAGAAGCTACATCAAAACACAAATACTGTTACAGAAAAATCTATTAATGAACAGGTTTTACTGATTAGTTCTTATGAAAACCAAAGCTACAGTGAAATCCACATAAAGGAGGACCTCAAAATGATTTTGCCATACTGTACTAAATTGAAACATCTGTGGCCATGAGCCTGCAATTTCATACACTTGGGCAGATTACTGTACTTGTGTGAAATGCAATCAACTTACTTTTAAAGACTTCACAGTGGTTTGCAGATGCTAAAGCAAGCATAATTAACATCTGAGTTGCCATGCCTTACACACCGAGTTTGTATCAAAATCAGTGATTTTAAGAATTCAAGGTCAGGCCTTTAAACGCTGAAATCTCTTGTCACTGAATATCTAGCAGTGATTGAACCAAAATGATTAAACATCTGGTTAGAATAAAATACAGTTGTTCAAGGAGATTAAGAAGAAGCAGACATTAAAGGGGCGGAAAAAAAATAGAACTGATTGCAGGTTTGTCAACCTGAGGCAGTAATTTAACTGCTTATCACTGTTTCATCAGTACATCTTTAAATGTTGAATAAAGCCGTCACCAGATTACTGCTTTAATCAGCATCATAAAACATCGTGTTTCTCTCTGCTTCCTAACAGCTGGTTTAAGAGGAATAAAAGGTTTATTTGATGGGTAAGTTGGAAGATTGCCAAAGGCCCTATAAGCTGATACATTTCTACAGCTGGACTTTCAAAGTAAGCTGAGTCTTCACAAACGCTGCCAAGGCAATTTTTTTGAGCACGAAGCTTTCCATTAAAAAAAATCATGATAATTTTGGTATCTCTAATACAAGAACCTACTCACTTATCCTTTACCATGATGTTAATCGTGCCAACAGTAAGAAAGAAAAAATTACTTCCTTTAGATATTATTGGCTTCAAAATCTAATTCCATACCACAGAAGCAATATTTCAAATTATGCTGCTAAATTGTGAGGTTACTCAATTATGCTTCTGTATTAAATGATTTTCACCAAAAAAACCCAAAAAAACAACCCATCCTCCTCATTTGCTTTCCCTGTGCTGTGAAAGAGACCCATAAGAGCAGAGGGAAGAGAATAAGGCAGTGTGGAAGGGAATCTCTCTGGCAAGGATATGAAGAAGAGTCTTTTTGTAGAGCACTGATTGCAGCACAGGGCCCAAGAAACTTCTTGATAAACAGAAAATGAGATTTTTAGAAGGTCTGTTACCAATTACTACTTGTACTGGAACATGTTCCCATGGTGTTGAGCACCTATAAAAATTCCATAGGACACAGCAAACACCAGCATCCACCCTCCTGCCCAAATTAAAAAAAAGGAACAAACCACCCCTCAAAGGAGAGAGGTAAGGAGGCAAGAAGGGAGAAAGGCTATAAATAAAGTACCAAGTTCTCTTTGGTATTTTTTAAAAGAGTGTCTCTAGAATTGTTTCAAATCATTACAATAATAATAACAACGAGGTCATTCAGCTCATTAAGAGCTTCTTAATTAATATTAATTATTAATTAATATTAAGAGCTCACTGCTGCTCTTACTTTGAAACAGAACAAACAGAGCCACTAGATCCCTATGGATGCCAGGAGTTTCGTAGTGATGACAGCTGCTAAAAAACTGAGCACTTCTAATATCCCATTATTTTATGTCATGCAGATGTCACTGTGAGGTGCATTTTTAACATGGCTGTGTAAATGCTCCACGTGCTCACAGGTTTCTTCTTGACACCCTCAGCTTGAAAATCCAGCTCCTCTTTGGTGAGAAGCTTTGCCTTCAGACTGCCAGAACAAATTCTCCTCTTGGGGAATCTAAATTATTATTATTCAATACATTATCGTCACTTTAGTTATTGAATAAATCCATCCAGCTCATTAATAAAAACCCCTCTCATTTCAGCTTGATTTCTGTAGTCATGAATGAGGATGGAAAGACAAAGTACAACCCACCAAATTTTAAAATTTAAAATGTACAATTTGAAAAGTGATGATTATTTATGTTGCTGGGAGTTTTTATCAAAGTACATAAATAACTTCCAAGCAGAATCCCAAGCTTCAAGGGTACATTGGACTTGGACACATGCACCACGCAATACTGCAAAGATCCTAGTCTTGCTGCAGAAGTTAACAAGACAGTCAATTTAATTAGATTAAATTAAAACAGATTCCCAGAAATCCCTAAATTATGCCTGGGAGCTCTCCAGTCCCACCAGGATTAGGCAAGCACAAAACTGTTTTACAGATATCTCTATTCCACCCTGCCTATTAAAGGTACAGCACAGCACTTCCAGCAACATTGATTTTGCAGACATGCTTTTATTTGGAAAAATAAGAGGTAAACAGTACTGTACTGCATTTGTATTGTTCAATATTCCCATACTTATTTTTCAGAATTATTTGCCACAGGTGTGCAGGAGTCCAGGACTTCTGTTCTGCACACACCTCCCTCCCAAGAACAAGGCTGCCAAATGACAAGAAGCTAAAACTTCTGTCTTGGGCTTTTTGCTCCCCTTTGGTTTTGTCTTATTTTACCAGTCCACACTGAGATCAGTTATGGATGAAACCACCGAGCTGAGGACTGACAACACGACAAGAACTGTTATAAATCACTTATCTGGGGCAGAAGTGAAACCACAGGTATTCCTGTTGGGATGGGATGGGGATCCACAGTGTGTGTCCTCCAGGATTCCAAAGCTTATGCTGCTGCTCCACATCTTCCCTCCCCTGATGTTAATGCTAATTTGGTAATATTATAATATGTAATTGTAATATGGCTCTGTGCTTTAAAATGAAATTTCCAGGTACTGCAGGGAATACATTCAGGTGTGTGCATATGTTTAAAAGCCAGCAGAAAAAAGCAATTTCTTTGCTTTAATGAGAAAGAATATGAAACTGAAGACAGATCATTCTCAATGCAGAGATTTTACCAGGCAGGAAAATAATCAAGGTATCCACTGTGATTAAATAATATAGCAAGACTAGGAGAAGAGAAAAACCCTTGTCAAGCCTCAATTCAAGAAGCTTCAGCCAGGCACACTTCAGGATAAGCATTAATGATTCCTTCAGGACAGTTAGCAAGGGGAAATTAAGAAAGGAATCAGTTTCTTCTTTCATGGATATGCTCAATACTCATCAAAAGCTTATGAGCTGGTTTTATGCATTGGGGTGAGCATCCAGTGTAAAGGACTGCCTGAAAGAACAATTTTAGTTTTCATACACCCAGATCTCAAGCAAAAAACAAACAAAAACAAACAAACAAAAAAACCAAACCCCAAAAAACCCCAACCAGAGTCTAGAAATTAAGAAAAACAGCACATGGGCAGAACCTTCTGTTTGAACTGCAAGAAAAATCTCTTGCACCTCACTGCCAAAACTGAACTAGTCCAGCTGGTCCACAAGGAGTTCTGGGAACAATTGGTCTCTGTCCTGAAGTGTCCCAGGCAGAGCCCAAGCTGGCTGTTTGTTTCCAAGACAAAAGGGGGAAATAAAAAATAAAGAATCAACCCCAGAGTCAACCATAAAAAAAAGGACTACAGAGAGACAGAAACAGAAGATAAAGAAGCTGACAGGCCAGGATGGTGTTTCACACAGCATCCTTTCGTTCTGCATTTGGTCACTCACACCAGACGCAATATTCCTCTTTAGGCAGCAGAGATCAAGATGGAAATGACACAAGATTATTTCCCACAAACACCACTGTCTGGGGAAATTTAACCTCTTAAATAGGATTTGTCCTCTAGGTAGTGCTTGAAAACCAGTTACCTATCAAAGAACTGTTCTCTTCACTGGCTTCTGTTGCACCACCATAATCAGCCAGGACATGGTTTCTCTATCACTATAATCCTGTTTTACTTTCTAAAAAGGAAAACAAACACCCCCCTCCCCAAAAATAATAAAAAAAACCACCCCCCCAAAAGAAAACAACAACAAACAAACCAAACAAACCCACAAAACCAACAAACAAAAATGAAACAAAACAACAGCAAAGAATCCCACAAACACCAAAACTCTCTCAGTTCTTGGAAGAGGAAGTCCAATTTCATTTTCCTTTCATTTTCTATCTCCTCCTTTCTGTAAGTACATGAACAAATGTACATTCTGCCTTAAGAATAGTGTCATATACCAGTACCTACCTATTCCTACAGTATATAGCTAACCAGTATAGGACAGAGCCATAATTATAGCCTGAGAGAGGTGAAATCAGCAGTGATTTACATGTGCTAAGACTGATAAGGTGGCAAGAGAGAGGTTACACTGGA